>NW_007578999.1:0-946 GCF_000690725.1 Stegastes partitus
CCACACCCCGCCGTGCGCAAAGGCCGACAAGCGTAGGGCGAGGACCCGTCCATCGCCGCTTGCGGCTTTAATACTATACTTATTCTGCAATGATTAGTTGAAATGCTTAATTTTGACTATCTATTTATTGCTTTGGTAATTTACAAAAACAACCGAGCGTTTGCCCCTCTTTCATTTTCACGAATTATTTATTTATTTATTTTAAATTTTTCACCCCCAGACTTAGTTATTCACAGACATCACTTTAGGCTCTGCAAACCTGTGATGGGCTTTTGTCATTATTTCTGGCATTTAATAGCTGATATTGAAAACCAACATTGGTCGCGGAACCAATATGTTCCTGCTTATTTTTTTGCCTGGACTTTGTTTTGCAAAAAAAAAAAATAAAAAAAAGTGACGCGAGGTACTCCTGGAATATCTCTGCCCTTCAAAATGCCACCGCTGTATCATGTGACCTCATGTTAAGCAGGCCTTTAGGGGAGTTAACTGTGACATTTACAAAATTCTTCGGCAGCGTTCGCTTTTTGCAAAATCGCTCGCTATCGTATACTTTCGAGTAGCTTTTGATAAGGACAACATTTTCTGAGGGACGTCGGAGCTCCTTATAGGAAGTGACATTTCTGCTGACCTGAGAGAGTGCTGTTTGTCCTATCAGCAGTCAGTGAACGAGCTGAGTAAGCAAAAGCAACTTCAAAGCTGCGAACACTATAATATATATTATGGTTTATTTAATTTTATTCAGTGACAACGGTTTTAAAATGTTTATATAGAGAGCCCTAGAAGATTTTATTTTTATTTTTTTTTATGAGGGACTGTAATTTCTATAAGATGTAACAGCATACTTGGTATTGTCGGTGCTTTTTTTTCACTTGAGTAATTTGATTTAGGAGCCATTATCGCATTCATTTAAAGCTGCTCTGATCAATATTACGAGTTTTCTGTTTAC
>NW_007578999.1:1740-8207 GCF_000690725.1 Stegastes partitus
GAGATGCTTAAAAGTATTAATCCTTAAAACGATCATGATCCCAGTCTCTTCAAATATTTATGGCTGCATTACATCAGCAATAGCAAGTCGGTGCATTTGAATTTCTCTCTCTCTATATAGTCGTTTCCATCATTAGTGGTGTATAATTAAAGAAAACCCACCCGATGGCATACTAAATTCTTTTCCATAATGAAGCTTCCACTCAGATTTTTTTTGTAATTTCTTTTTAGAAAAAAGGAAATCAGGCAGAGTAATTATTGATTTTAGAGCAGTTTAGTTTACAGACGAGTGCCGGTGTGAGGTCACCGGCAGCTGACTTCTCATCTAAATGCTCCCAAATGTTAGCAAATGTTCCCTATGGCGATCATTAAAATTTCATCTCACCTTAAAATGGAAGCGCGCTTGCTGTCCCGCTGTCTTTCGCATTCCACTGTTAAGATATTAAAGAGGTGTATTCTGCGCAACTATTCAGCAATTTCACACCCTAATCAGAGGAGCAGCGACTTTCAAGTTTCATCGACCTCCAAGAATGAGCGTGATGCCTCCGTCTTGTGGCTCTGGTCCAATAGGGGGTTCCTTTTATCTCGCCAATCACCCGCTGTTTGACAAAACCATTGATTCAAGTCTCTTTTGCTGCTATAATGAGATGCATTTTAAGTGCTATGCTTTTTGATCTTTCAAGACATTTTTTATCTCCGCGATCCGAGCTTCTGGTCCGAGGATCAGCAGCTTTTCAACATCTAGGCCATCCGGCTCAGTATATTTATCTCACTCTGCAGTTGTACATTGAAAACTAAACTCCCTTTAATGGGACTGAAGTGACTTAAAGCATTTTGCATTCAAGACCTTACATCATAGCTGAGATGTGGTTTTTGTGTGGAAGCCAAAAAGTAAAAAAAAAAAAAATATGCGTAATCATGATTTGCGCTGTAAATAAAAAAGCAGACGAATAATGTATGCTGGTTTTGAAATAAAGGCGGCGTAAAATATGGGCGAGCGGCACAGAGGCCATGTAAACAGCCATCAGGCCCTTCTGTGTTGTGCATATTTTTCATTTTCATGCCCGTGATGAAGCGCCGATGACGCCAGAATATTATCGCTCATGAACCCGGCAACATTATTGCAGCATGCGACTATGATCTCTGACCACTTTCAAAACACATCCATACATCCGGCAACCTCCATATCAGCTCTGCTTTTACAACCACTTTGTGAGTTCCCGGCAACACCGCATAATCCAATAAACGCCCACGACTGGAATCGCTGTGCAGGTGTGCGACTCGGCCTTGTTCCCGGCAGCGGGAGAAGTTTGAAAAATTTTGCACGCCGATCATAATTTGTGCTGAAAGTTAATCTCGGCTTCCGTGTTTACAAGACGTTGGCGGAAATATTAATTGCACATGTTGGCCATTGAGCGCAAACAGCACTTTGAAACGTGACTACTTCCTTCTGGAATTTCTGTGTAAAAGGAATTGATGTGATCATTATAAAACTGATTAGTCGGTATGGGCGGGCCGCCAGAGACTGAAAATCTATTTTGTCTGCTTGGCTCTTATGCTGTTGTCTATTTTTCACACAGATTTCTGTCTTCTAACAGTTGTTCTGTGGACTCAGGTCATGCTTGATAAGGCTGCCAGCCAAATGTACAGGATTATCTTTTCAGCACAGCGAGCTTTATTTTATTAATGTGTCACTGGGAATGAAATGAGTCCAGCTATGTTGGACGCAAAGTCACTCTTCAAATAGCAATATGGTAGCTTAGCAGCCACTGAACTCTTCTGTCGGGATGGGAGAATTATGTTGTTATTTTTTTCCCCTCCGCCACAAATATGAGGAAGCTTATAGGTTCATGCTCTGGGTATTAACAGAGGGATTAGCAAGGAAGCTTCTGGGATGCTCAAGTCCGTGAAGCACAGAGCAGCAATCTCTTCATTGTTGAGATATCTACTTGATGTAACACAATTAACTATTTAGTTCAAATTCTCTGAGGTCTTACAGAGGCAAGATGGAAGCGGATTTCGGTCGCAGTCATTCTTTACGTGTTGTGTCTAACCTGTTGTGCTGATGCACGGTCTTGTCTCAGACAATGCTTAGTCTGGTCTTATCTGCAGGAATTCACAGCGTAAGGAAGCGAGCGCTGTGGTTTCCGTGTTGTGAAACTATGTGAAAACTGTGTGACTCAAATACAGTTGCTCAACAACAGCCTAATTTTACTGATAAAGTCGTCATAACTCGTATCCAGAGAAAACAATCATAAGACAACAATCAGATTACACCTCGACTTTACTAAATGCTACTTTAACTGCAATGCACACATTTTAACCTTAATCAGGACTTTCATGTTGCCATACGTAGAAGGTCTTTCGGAGTCCATTGAACCTCAAGAAAGAATATTTGTTGGTATTCATTATGGACTTTTATACTATGTTCAATAAATTTTCTGATAAGTTGACGTATTTTTGGTTCTAAATGCATGACAAATCCATCTTTTTATCCATCCATGCATCATCTATACACCCCTTAATCCTCACTAGGGTCATGGGGGGCTGGAGTCTATCCCAGCTGACTCAGGGTGAAGGCAGGGGACACCTGGACAGGTAACCAGTCTATCACAGGGCTACACTTAGAGACAGACAACCAAACACACTCACATTCACACCTACGGACAATTTAGAATCACCAATTAACCTCAACATGTTTTTGGACTGTGTGGGAGGAAGCCGGAGAACCCGGAGAGAACCCACGCTGCACGGGGAGAACATGGAAACTCCACGCAGAAAGATCCCGGGTGTCCTCACCGGGACATGATCTGGCAACCTTCTTGCTGCGAGGCAACGGTGCTAACCACCACTCCACCTTGCAGCCCTCTTTTTATATTTTTTAAAAAATCTACAAGAAAAAAAACAACACCTGTCACTAAGACCAAATGGTCTGGGCTCCAAAAGACCCCCAAAGTCCTGAATAGGATTAAAGAGACTCTAAACTTATCAGATGACTTAATTTCTAAAACAATTTGCAGCCCAAAGACTTAAAACTCATCCATGCTTCATAAAACCTCCACGGTTAGGGAGAAAGAAATCAAAAAAAGAGCGCAAAACTATGTTGTAGGACTTCAGTTTTCTTCTGCTTCTGCTCCATTAATTATCTAATTAGAACCCCCAACTAGCCACATGTATATAAGTGGAGTCTTTACTTCCATCAGAAACCAAAATAAATGTCCTTCTGTACTTAAATAGGTTATTAAATGCAGGGGATTTAATGGAAGTGGGGTATTTTTAAGTTGGGACATCGTTACTTTTACTTAAGTGCAGAATTCTGCTGCTGAAACATTCATAACCAGCGTTCTTCAGTCCACCTGATAAGCAGATGGGAAATTTTCATATTGAGTGTTGAGATAAAAAAAAGTGTTGCATAGGTTGCTGGTTACGGCAAGAGGAACTTTTTTTTTAGTTGCTTCCTCTTTCTAATAAGTATTCAAGAAGTGGAAAGTTGTATTGACCTCATTTACAGTAAATTGATAACGTGCGGCACGTAGTCACATCCACTTTATTTCACCACTCGACCATCTCCAACCTCCTCCACTCGCTCTTCACACGGCTGCCGATGACAAAGCAGAGCGGCTCTTGTCTCCGCTGCCCATGTTTGTGCTCTTCAGCAACACAAGCACCCCGACACTTTGCTCGCAACAGCCGCGACAGCTGAACTTCAAAGCGGCTCCATTCCCATCGAGCGCGGAGGAAACGGCCGGAGCGATGGCCGGTTTTGTTTTCCGCGGCGGTGTGATGCTACCGTATGGCGGCGGTTCAAGCGGGTTTCGAGAGGCTGAGAGTTGTTTTCATTGCAATATTTTTCAATTATTAATCTACATTAGTAAAACAAATTTCCAGTTTCCCCATTTAAATATTCGGAGACTTCACAGGGCTCAACACTCCTTTAAAAACCTCACTAGTGTAATACATTTATAGTTAGCAGCTCCATTAAGCGTTATGACTCACCCTCTCAATTTAGCCTCTGGGATGGCTCAGAGGGAAAGACTCTCTTGAGGGAAATAAATTAGATCTATTTTGGGGGGAAAATAAAATATGTATTTACAAAAAGAATGTAACATTTAAGAAAAAAGAAAACAACAACTGCGCTTTTATGGATTGTTTCGATGTGGAAAGAGGAAATCTGCTTCACTGTGTTTTTCATTACCGGGGCCTGATGCATTTATACACAAATATTTTTCTACACCTCGCTCGTATAATACGTGATTTTATTCCTGCTGCTTCAGTAACCGCACAGACTGCTGCCTGGCAGACTTCTCTCTGTACTTCAAGCCATGTCCTTGTTCTATTTTGTGTGCTCTGTCACAAATATCATCCTATTGCATCAGCTTTGTCTGACTACATTCTCACTGTTCTGAGCGCTGGAAAAACACCTCAGGGTTGAGGGTCTGCTGCTGCCATTCACAGTCTGTTTTCACACCACTCAACCTGTCCGGCACCGCTGGGAAAATCCCATATTTCCCCTTTTACACACACACACATACCTGCAGCACCTGCCTGGAACCTCAGTCTTTGTTTATTTTGTGGATTTAGAAGCACACAAAACACACCTGAATGAATGAGTCAGTCTTTTCATCGCCACGAGGCTCGTTGCTGCCCCCGTAGTGTCGCGTTACAATTGCAAGCCGCTGCCCCGACTAACATCTGCTATACAGCTGATTCTATCGCTGCTAGAATGTCTGTGCATCGCTGTTAATCAACGGGCTTTTCAAGTGAAAACCGTCAATTTATCAGTGCCCGCTGGAGCGACAAATAAGTGCTTTCCCCATCTGACATCGAATCAGCTCGACAACATAATTTGCCATTTTCCAAAAGCTGTCAAAATTTACTGTTGAAAAATAAATCAGTTTTATGATGTGATGATGCTGTGATTAAGGTGTTTGTAAGACACAAACACTACTTGAAACATGGTTTGGTTAATGGATACGCTCAGGTCTGATGCTCTGTTGACCCCTCCATCCTCCCTGAGCTCCTCATTATTTGTTTTTAATAATTTCTTACTCTTTTGTTCCATTCCTAATACTTCAGATAAACAGATGCTGACTTGAGGCACTGGTCAAACCCACTGATCTTTCTTCTTGGGAGTCTCCTGTCACTCAGCTTCAGGGTTATATTTTTCTCTGAGGTTATCTTTTCTGAAAAAGCATAAAAAGTTGGGAATTTTATCATTCTAATAAACTACATATCCATATAAAACTATGATAACATTTATAGTGGCTGTTGTACCACCTTATTTGAATATTTTTTACACTTAACAAGTTGACATTTGACTGCTTTTTAGCACAATAAAATTATAAGTAAAGTTTTTTCCTACCAGAATTTTTATCTCTGGTAGTGTGGAGTTGAAGCTGCATTTTATTCCTTCCATGTTGAAAAAATATCAAATATACAGACATTGTAGATGAGCCGTTTCACTGCACAGCACCTGATGAATATTAAAATGTGAAGTTTGCCTGGGTTTGGTGGTTGGGGAACTTCTCTGCACATGGCTCAGCTCTTCCTCTTCCTCTTTTTGCTTAAAATTAGACAGATGAATATAGCAGCTGAAGCTGTTAACTAAACAAACAAACAAACAAAAAGATGTTCCGTGATCTAACCTGGCACGTTTTACGCATTCAGCCTCCGTTGGCAGCGGGGACAGCTTTAATGTGCAAAATCCTATTCTGATTCTGACACAATTTTGGGAAGATAAGAAAAAGTAAAATATGAAATGTGAAAGTGCAAAATGGGACCCCGTTTAGAATTCTCCTTTGATTTGTTCCTCTGTCTCTCGCCAAGAGGCTGGATTGTCTCTGGCTAATTACTGAAGCGGGTTGTCCTGCAGTGATGAAATATCGCCAAGCGTTGCAGCAGAGCTCGTGCTCAGACAGCATCTTGAAATTCCCTGATGTCACTCTGTAAAACCAGCTCTTACAGCGGAACGCACCAGTTTGCATAACACAAAGCGATTGTCCAAATTTATGTGTGGAATATGAATGTGATGATTTCAGGCAGAGGCACGGTGCCTGCAACTCAAACGCTCTCTGTTTGGTTGCTTGTCTGGGGAGCAGTAGAAGTTAAAAGAGGGGTTTTTAAATAAGATCAATGGCGGCGGCAGGAAGTGACTGACACGGTAAAGGGGATAAATATCTAATATGCAGTTAGGTCAGACGCTAACAAAATACCCAAAACTCACAAATGGGATTCAAGTGTTTAAGGAAATTCTCAAGTGAAACTGCCTCAGAGTGATTTACATACATTAAGCAACATCAAAAGGACTCTTTGTACACCTCTAAGTCATTATTACTTCAAAAGCTTGTGTCTCTGACTTTGTGAAATTAACCAGGACTACCTGCGCTTCATGTTTCACCTGCTCAAGACAAGCTTGACCCTGCGGTGGTGGTATTATGTGGTAAAAATAAAAAGGCCACTGACCTCTTA
>NW_007578999.1:9051-17195 GCF_000690725.1 Stegastes partitus
GGTTCAATGGACCCAGAAAGACCTTCTACATATGGCAACATGAAAGTCCTGATTAGGGTTAAATAAACCATAAGTAGGCCACGTTTTATTATTTTTTATTATCGTGTTTAGTGTTTTACTATCCAGACAGCAGTTCCTCTGTTTGGACAACCACGTGGCTGGCCCTACTGCCCTCACCACATGTTGTGAAGGGAGGGACTCGTCCGACGGCAGGTCATCTCCTTCGTAACAAAGAGCCGTCCACGAAGAAGCACCGGGCCGCGGATAGCTAAATATGATTTAATAACCTGCGATCAAACAGGCTCGCATAGACCGCCTGTGCCACTCATATAGCAAAAAGGCCAGTTGTTACCACGGAAACCATGTTTGGCGAGCGTGGGAGATAAATTGCAGCACTATCTGCCTAATAATAATTTCTATTATCTGCACTGGATGTTTAGATTATCATGTAAATAGGGGGACGTGCCGGGCGACAGCAGGTTGGAGCTGAAGGCTGGTGAATAGAGGAGATCAAATAAAACAGCTGAGCAATCACCACGTGTGGGTGTGCCAAGAAAACACGCAGAGAGGAGGTAAGCCACAATTACCTCTTCTTCCTCTTTTTTTTTTTTTTTCCTTGCTGGTAGCTTCTTTTCGAAACCATTGAAATGGGAAGCTTGTGGAAGTAGACTGTAAATTTTGTGACCTGAATAACCGCCGCCACAGACAAGGAGGAAGTCTTCGGGTTGCTTAAATTGGTGGCATTTCTCTGCTTTCATAACATTCCGCTAGTATGCAGTAAAGAACAAACTTCCCCCGCCTTTGTCGCCGAACTATAAGAGCTGAGCTTCGATCGCACATGTTTACTTTTGCTTGACGCGCCTCATTGCACAAACGGTAAGGACGAGCTTTTCTTGACACCATGTGGGTCTTTAAAATGATTTTCCTCCTAATATTTGTTAAAGTTTGTACCGATTTTCTATTTCCTTGATGATAAGATGCAGGAAGCAGATACGCCACATTGTTTTGATGACAACACGGTGCTGGGAAGTTGTGCCAGTTAAAGCTTGGATACACTAATTTCCCCAGTGTAGTTAACTCATTAAGTTTATGAGGGTCATCATTTTCATTACACATCCAGTATTTGTGCATATACTGAGAACAGGGCCTGGGAGTTAATGATAAAAGCATCATTGCACTGTATTTACAACACAGAGCAAGCAATAACACAGTATTACAACTTGTATACAAACTCATGTGCCAGACCAAAACACTGGCTCCTCATTAGGAGATAATGCACTACCACAATAAACTCTAGAAGAGGGATACGGAAAGGAATTAGGAGGGAATATAAGGGGGGGAAAAGGGAATTACAGTTTATTCGTGGATGAACTTCATTGTCTTTAAGCTTACAGGCTAACATTGATTATATATATGTTACATTATATAGGAGTGCACTCTTAAATCAAGTGCCAAATTGACTACAGTTTGAAATACTTTGTTGTGCAGTGCGGTAATCTCTTTCCATTCTCTCTTATCGGCAGAGCTCAAAGCCCTCGAGGAGCTGATGAGCGCTGGTTTATTGGCGAGGACAGGAAAACCACGCTGTCTCGTCGGGTTTGTTCCAGGCCACTGACCCAATAAGACGCCTTCGTCTCCCGCGGTCCGGACTGCCTGACTGATCAAACCTCCCCGCGCTGCAGTCCATTCATCCCCCCAGAGTCAAGGACATAATGTGACACGTCTCAGCCCTTGACTGACTTGAGTGACTTACACCGAGGCCACCATGCAGGAGTGCCACACCGCGCTGTGTCTCTCTGTCTACATCATTACCTTTGTGCTGGGCTTCCCGGCCAATGTCCTGGCCTTCTACACTTTCTGCAAGAAAGTGAGACAGAAAGCCACACCGATTGACATCCTGCTCCTCAACCTGACCATCTCCGACCTCCTCTTTCTCCTGTTCCTGCCCTTCAGGATGCAGGAGGTGATGAACGACATGATCTGGGATTTGCCCGGCCCCCTCTGTCCGCTGACCGGCTTCATCTTTTACATGACTATCTACAACAGCACCTTCTGCCTCACCGCCATCAGTGTGGAGCGCTACTTGGGTGTGGCTTACCCCATTCAGCACTCACTGAAGCGGCGACCTGTGTACGCTGTTGCTGCCAGCATCTTCTTCTGGATTTTCACCTTCCTCCACCTCAGCATTGTGTTCATCATACCCCTAATTGGCTCAGAAAACCCCCCCTCAGTTCACAACGTGTCAGATGCCGCCGTCATCGAAAGCAACGAGATGGTTGTGTGCTACGAGAATTTCTCCGCTGCTCAACTGCAGGTCCTCCTGCCTGTACGTCTGGAGCTCTGTGTGGTGCTTTTCTGCATCCCTTTAATCATTTGCAGTTTCTGCTACATCAACTTTATCAGGATTCTGTCCAAGCTGCAACACATCGACCGACGCCGGCGCCTCCGGGCCATTGGCATGGCTTTAGGAACACTGCTGGTGTTCGCTTTATGCTTCGGCCCTTACAATGTCTCCCACATTGTGGGTTTTGTTACATGGAGAAGTCCTGACTGGAGAGACCAGGCCCTGCTGTGCAGCACCTTTAACGCTTGTCTAGACCCTCTTATTTTCTACTTCTCGTCCTCTGCCATGAGAGGGAACGTAGGCAGTGTGATGGAAGGGGTTAAAAGGCGTCTCAACAGGTGCATGCCCTGTCACATGCCCCAGGCCTTGAGGGGGGGAATTAACAAGACTGGAAAAGATAAGGAACACAAACAAGAGGAGATCAATACTATCAGTGCTGACAGAAAAGGAGCTGCGAGCAGCTCCCTCTCCTAATTTGTTATTTCTTCATCCCTACAAGCAGGAAATTAATGCCATGTTTGTGTTTTTACACGTGAGGAGATGACTCGGCTGTATACAGCGCAGCCAGACTTTGTTTGCGTGTCTGATGAACCTCCTGTTTGGGAACGAGACAAGACGGGTAACCTTCTGTCAGCCTGAGCTCATTGTTTTTATGTAGTATAATGTGTAAAGCCACAGAGGCAGCCTAATTCTAGCTGTCAGATAAAAAAAGAAGGGAAAAAAAAAAAAAAAGAAGAAAGTCTTACATAAAGTAAGAGGGTTTCATAAGCACTCCAGTAGTGAAATCAGGTGTTGCGGAGTAAACAAAATGAATATCTAAGCAACAGCTTCGGACGTCATCTCTGCACAATGATCGGCTGGTCGGCTTTAATTCAAGGACAGGTTACGTTGTCTGTTTGCAACAACATCTTAATTATATATCAAGTGTTGGTGGTCTGACAGCAGATTCATGAATGTAGAAAATAACAGGGCTTTGTACAAAGAACCTCCAACATGCACTTTTTTTTTGTCAGAGCATACGTCTGTATATTTTGCCATTTTCATGCAGCGTGCGAATGTATGAGTTTATATAATGTGTATGTGTGACGTCTGTATTAGAAGGGTTGTAATTTTGTAATAAAAAATAAACATTATTTTCATACACAAATCATAGTGTGAATGCGAGTGTATGTAATGGAAGAGAAAGAGGGCGACAGACACGGCTAATATTTTCATAAGCAAATCATATAATAATTGTTAACTGTGATACGGCCAGCTGTCATGTAAAACGTGTCTTTGTTTATGTGTGTTTGTACAAGAAAGAGGTTAGATAGATAGGGGGAGTAATTTAAGACAATGACTGATGTAAAGTTTGCATGTAAATTTGCACAGCATCACATGAACTGAGTCATGTTTTATGAAATGTGTTCATTTTATATTTCTTATGACATAGAATTAAAAAACAAAAAACAAGAATGAAGCAGTAGAAAGTTTATTGAGCAGTGCGTTCCTGACATCACCGATCTGGCGTTACTGTAGATACATCAACGAGCGTTGCGATCGTTATTTCTGGCGCCGCTTCTTGCTCTCGGCAGCGTGGGCAGGCCTAAATTTAAAATGAACTTCCACCAACATGCGAATCAAGATCTCACCCCACACGCTGCGAACATAAACAATGCTATCACACAAGCAAAGCTCTGGCATCGGCTTGTAATCCTGTTTTTGTGAGGATTAGGCCTACACGGAGGTTGAGCTGATGGCTGTATCCGTTTGACAGGTGGATCATGCATGAAGCATTCATTTTGACGCACAAGACCCGAGTGAATGACTAAGATCTGCGGGCTAGCAGCCGATGACACAATGAACGAATCCAAAAAAACACGCTAGTCAGCACACCGGCAAGCGATAAAAAAAAAAAAAAGTTAGACAGATAAACGGCTTTGATGTGCAGAAAGAAATCAAGGAGGATGAGAGAGCAAAGAGGAAGCAGATGAAACCCGACGTATACAAGCGCCTGTCTGGAAATTGGAAGAAACTTTTATTGCAAATGAGAGAGGGACCTATGCGCAGTATTTACTTATTGTGTAGATAACACCAGCAATTCAGAATTAATCTTCTCATTTCTGTGACGACTCTGTACTTGAATTTGTATGAAGTTGTTTGTCAAAGGTTGGTCTGCCGAGATGAGCCACGCTGAATACCCGCCGGCCCTTTTTTTGTTTTCTCTCCTATTTCATTTTGCGTTTCCTGGAAGACAATAATTGGTTATTGCGTCAGTGTTGACTTTTTCCTAACAATGTGTGATAGGCTACAGGGATAAGGCAATAAGAAAAACAGCCCCGTGTGAGCGTGTGTGTGTGTGTGTGTGTGTGTCTACATGACGTGCTCGCCAAAGGCAGAGGAAAATATTATACTCACATGGCAGACATCATTTTCCTCGCACACAGAAACGTTTGGCTGCTGTGGAGAGCGAGATCACATAAATGACACGTGTTTTGTGTTTATTTATTTTTTTTAAACAACTTCCTGTAATTCTCGCTAAAGAGGAATTGATCTCTCACCTTCCAATAAAAACACAAAGGTCATCGCGGAGAGGAAACACAGCTTGAGAACGTTCAGGTATAGAATCACATCATTAGGGGAGGCATCTGGAAAGTAGAGCAACGGAAAAAAAAAAAGGCCAACACTGATTAGCACTGACTTATCATGTTATCGAGCATGACAGAATTAAATCAGAGAAGTTGAACTGGCTTTGCTTGATGGACATTTCCCTCCTCCCGGGGAGGAGAGGTGTTTAAACATTGATTGTGAAAATCATTAATTTGTTCAAGTATTGCCGGCAATCTGGTGCCTTGGAACGATCAATGTCTGACCCACATTAACAGTCAAGTAGGGCAAACCCTGAGCAAGCCACGAGTACAATGTCACGCCCTGTCCTCTGTGCACTCTGTGTGTCACCGCGCACTGCGTTACTTCAAAGGGGACTTTCCTATAGATCAAATGAAGCACAAAGAGGCTATTTTGGGCATTCAAGTAAAAGTTCCGGTAATTTTCTGTACATACACAAGGTCAGGTGGGCAAGCGCGAGCCCCGAGGCTTGGATACGTGTGAAAATCACCAAGCTGAATCATCATCCTATGGGCAGAGCAGCTCGTTTTATTAATAGCGTGAAGTGTTTGACTAAGGTACAAGGTACACGTCTATGTGGGTAAAATCTGGAACAGTATTTCCACATTAAAGCTGCAGTAGGCAGAAATCTGGAAAAAGGCGGAAAATAAATAAATGAAAATGGCAGAATTTGAAAACAGCCCTCCTTCCTGCAGCTCTCTCTCTACGCTTTCCCCCCCTCTCTGTTTGAAGCCCCTCCAAACCCAACGAGCATGCGCCAAAACCAAAAGTCAACATGCACATGCAACATCGCACAGGATCCAGACCGCACTCTCTCATGTGAGAACCTTCCACTGAACCCACTGCGCCTCGTAGTGTTGATCTGGGTCACCTGATCTGGAGGAAAAGCCCTGCGATTGGCTAAAGTTTCACATCAGGAGGTAGATTATTTAATGACCGACAACAAAGGCGAGAGGAGGTGCAGACGTCTAGAGTCCCCTTGGACCACTTGAATTATAATATGCTGAATAGTTATCATGGATATTTTGCCCAGCTGGATGTGTAATGTAAAAGGGCTAATATGTGGTGATGCCCGCAGGACTTTCCTTTAATTCTAGGTGGCATTTCAGCATCTTTTAGCACATTATTTAGCTTTTTTTTTCTTTTAAATCCACACTAGTTTGGCTCACTGTCTTTACTGTTTTTCAGATGTTTTCAGTAGGGATTGACTGACATGTTTTTAATTATTATTGGTAATCAAGATGCACCAATAACCAATATTTAGAACAGATACACATTATACATGTTGATTTACTCATTTGTAGCAATGCCTTGTGTTTTTTTTTTTTTGTTAATTTCTGCATATTGTGTCTCCGCTAGAGAGACGTGTCTGTCAGTTGGAGGAAATTGCGAAAGTCAGTCTTACTTTAGAAAGAGGTAACGGTGCTCCAGATAACGTTGGCCACAGGCCCCTCAGCAAGCCTCTCAGTGTGTTTAAGACTTTGATGTTTATTGCAGCTCTAGTAATATCTGCAACCTCAACTTCCAAACAAAGCTTTAAAGCTGTCGGTCCCTGTCAGTAAACTGTAGCTGTCGGTGCTAAATGGCTGTTAGTTGTGTAACCAATCAGATAGAGCTGCTGTGTGTAGGATGTTGCTTAAGACTACATAGTGACGACAGAGAGAGAGAGATGGCTGCATGCGGGCCAAAGTAACGCACTTATCCATCCATCCATCCATCCATCCATCCATCCATCCATCCATCCATCCATCCATCCATCCATTTTCTATACACCGCTTAATCCTCACTAGGGTCACGGGGGGCTGGAGTCCATCCCTTTCACACCTACGGACAATTTAGAATCACCAATTAACCTCAACATGTTTTTGGACTGTGTGGGAGGAAGCCAGAGAACCCGGAGAGAACCCACGCTGCACGGGAAGAACATGGAGACTCCACGCAGAAAGATCCCGGATGTCCTCACTGGGATGCGATCCGGCGACCTTCTTGCTGTGAGGCAACGGTGCTAACCACCGCTCCACCTTGCAGCCCTATGACAATACCAATAATGAAAAAAAAAGCTAATTCTCAGCCTTGATAACCGACCAAGCCAATAATCGTTAGTTTTGAGAGACTCCTCTGTAAGCTTCCTGCCCAGCAACAACCAGCAAACACACAGCTAGCAGCTCCCGAGTGAACATAATTTATAGTTTAACAGCTTAAAAGCCGAATATTTCCCTAGGAACTAAAAGGAACGTTGATCTTACATTTATCAGATGCCAAAAAGTCATGCAAAATTAAATGCAAATGTTTGTCAGTGTTTGTCTCGTTGACTGAATAATTAAAGGTTTGCGAGTAAGTCAACTTTTTAAAATATTTTTTTGTTTCAGTAATAAATATCCAATTAAAGTTCTGTTGTGTGGACTGCTGACAGCAGGCTGAAGATAAAACTCGTGCTTTAAAAGGAGCCTGCTAATGCATTCTGCAGTTTAAAAGCGGCTGGCTTTCACGTTCTGTGTGGATGTTAGAGGAATTCAGCGACTAGGTGCAGTGTTTGTGCAGTGCCATGTGCTCTACATTTACAACAGCAGTGATTCACACCTCTGGCAGCTTTCTTCTCCTCACCGAACAGTAAGTATCATAATTTTCAGAGCCATCTGTCATACCGAACTGGCAGAAGAAAAAAAATGTGAATTCTGATAAACAAAGTTAAATATTTAAAACTGATGGGCAGAACATAAATTCATAGTTTTTTAAATATTGAGGAACAGGAAAGATTTGATTAAAATTAATCCTCCAATTTAAAATATATATATTATTACAACGTGCAATATCCCCCAGTTTATATACCACTACCTCTCAATATGTATGTATGTATATATCTACATTTGCACTGCTTATTATTCTTACTATTATTGTTATGATTATTATTATTGTTATTATTATTACTACTATTACTACTGTTATTATATATTTAATCCCTATCTTATATATATATATATATATATATCTTTTGTATATACCCCCCATTCAGAAGCCCATTTTCATATTATGTTTGCACTATTCTCTTTGTTTGCACTATTTCTTATATTTATATGTACATTTTTTAATTTTTTTCTCTCGTATATGTGCATCTCTGTTTAATGCTGCTACCAACAACGTGAATTTCTCCACTGTGAGATAAATAAAGGCATATCTTTTCTTTTCTTATCTT
>NW_007578999.1:17297-19865 GCF_000690725.1 Stegastes partitus
TTGTCTCTATAGTGCCCCTAAGACATATTACTGCTGTTTAACTTTGACATATTTAATAAATAACTTGTATTTGCATCTATAGTTACCCCAAGTGAAGGAGGCAGTCAGAGCGGAGGTCATGGCAGGGTGGTCCTGCACCCCACAGGTGAAAGTTATCCCCGTTTTCAAAGACCGCTTCTCCGGGAGGAAAAACACACTGAAGAGAAACACTTCCCGGCTGTGGTTGTCCATCACCTGGAAACACTTTGACTGACGTCGAGGCACAGAGTTCACCAACCAAGAAGACAGCGGGGCTCCGTCGGTCAGGTTGCCGTGAGGGTTGTTTGCCGGCAGGGTGCAATTGGTGACTGACAGGCGATCGATATCGGCTGCTGCACTTTGGTGCGTCCAGGTGAGGGTGACTCTACTGGGGTGGAATCCCCCGGTGAGACAGATGAGGGCCCAGCGCTCCGTCTGTGGGTCTGAAGGAATCTGGAGGTATATTTTAGGAGCAGACGGCGGTGCTGGAAGTGGAATAAGGGGGTATGGAACAAAGTAAACACATCAGATGAGATAATTAAAACTCTAAAATTGGGTCACTGCAGAGGCAAATAATAATAATAATACACAGCAGGTGAAAATAGGACACAGATATGTAAAAGGGAAAATGGGCTGGTGTTAGTCATAATGCAGGCGTCGAGATAGATACGCCGAAACAATGCACAAAATAAACATCAGTAAAAATATTTAGGGACAAAAAACAAACTACAGACAAATAGAAAAAAAAGATGCATAAAAAGGGCCATCCACTAAATTAGTTGTTTTGTAAACACTCTCCTTACATTCTATAATTACCATTTAAGCTGTCTGTCATTTGAGACAGACAGATATCACAAAATGCAACCAATCCAGTCCTAAATATAAAAATAATAGAGAAAGAAAATTTGTAGCATATTTAATCCTGACAAAATTTGTAAATACAACCTTTAAAAATGAACAAAATCGGTAAAAACACACAATATCAGTTGTTATTTGTTGGAGCCAACATTACATTCAGGAAAAATCAAAAGGAAGGTTTTCTTCCGCATGAAGGATTTCCACATAATAATTTGGCCATCCCTCCTTGCCTTGTTTTCTGGTGAGTTTCAATTCCCTGGGCAAGATCGATACAAGGCACCGCGCATGGTGCCGGGGTGATTATTTCTAGATCTGTCATGAAACTGCTCAGGCAAAAAGATGAACTCTGAGGGAATTTCACATGACTTGAATTTTTATGGATTGAGCCCAGGCCGTTGGCTCGGTGGTGATGCATGGTCCTTGCCCCGGCGCTCCTATCGAGCTGCCTCGCGCTAAACACTCTAACTGCGGTGCACAGGAGATACAAATGAGACATAATTACCGGCGTGGCAACATCAGCCGAGCACAGCAAACCCTAATGAATTGCGGCCATGTTCATTTCTGAGACCGGCCATTTGTTTTCTCACCCAAGACGACCAGCTCGGTCCCGTTGCCCCGCTCCGGGTCTCTGTGCAGGACGTTCACCTCGCAGTAATACCACCCAGAATCCTCCGGCGCCACGTCGGTGATCACCAGGGAGGAGGTTTGATTCTTCTCTGAAGCGATCTGCCTGGATGACTTTGCGATGAGCTGCTTTTCCGACTGCATTTTGAACCACTGAACCCCATGCTTGAGGGATTCAACTTTGAAATGACAGGACAGGGTTGCCGTCTCACCCCGCATCACACTGAGAGATGGAGGGTGCTGTCTAACCCTCAGTCCCTCCGGGGTCGCTGTCAGGGCTAAAGACAGAGCCATTAATACAATGTGTCATACAAGGAACTTTTAAAAAAGTGCACGCCGGACCTGTGGGTCAACTACAAATACTTTAAATGTGCGTTTAGTACGGCTGGGTGACAGCTCAGAGTGAGGTTTGCCAGACGAACAACCCGAAGAAAAAAATAACATTGGAAGTTAATTTAGTATAATTTAACAATGCACCAAACACGTATTGGATGTGATAATAAATGACGCTGGTTATAAAGCACTTATTTTTCCAACAAAGTCTAATGCAGACACTCAAAAGTTTTCGACAGCTTCGGTAAAAGGTCTGATTGTAGTGACTGCTTGTCTTGTCGAGTGTGATGAAGTGATTATTAAGTGTGGCGATGAAATACCGCAGATAAGATAAGCAGCGGTTGCTCACAATTGGTGTGCTGATGACAAAAAAAAACCCCAAAACCCCCACAAAAATCATCATCCAGAAACAGATCTCATGTCTCTACCTTCTATTTGTACTAATTAAAAGATGCAGCGGCGAGATTTTCTTTCTCTCCGCATGAATTTTAAGGATAGTTATCATACAGTTAATTAATAATTAATACCAGTGATTTGAATTGGATTTTTAAAGAGCTGAAGAAAAAAACAAACAGAGATGGTTAAAGACGAATCACTCACACTGACCTTGTATTTGGCATGCAAACAAAAGAAGCAGGTAAGGCTGTTTCGCCATCCTGCCGTGATGCCCCAAGACTGAGCGGTGAAGTAGTAGCTCGTGCATAAGTTCGAGGCTTGCCAAGCTTTAAAAAAGTG
>NW_007578999.1:20965-26551 GCF_000690725.1 Stegastes partitus
GCCTTTTCAGCACCTTTCATTTCTAAGATGTCGGTTTTAACAAAAAGCTAAACAGCACACGCAACGCCACCCTGGTAGAATTAAACATGTTCAGAAGCAGTAACAATTTCTCCCTTCCAGTTCTGAGCATGCTCCTGCATGCGTTGATATATTCCAAAACTCTTGTTTTGATTTTTTGGAGTTTTTGTTGTGCAAAAGCTGTAAATATGAATTTCTTGAGTGCCCTAATGAGCTACAGTGTAATGAATGCAGAAGCGTGTCCTCTGAGGGGGGAAAAGAACTTGTGATGCTAGGTGAAATCATCATCATCAAAGCTACATAGAAACAAGAAGTAAAAAAAAAATAAAAACGAGTTCAAGTTGAAGAAAAAAAAAAAAGTCTAATTAAAACTTAATTTGCTTAATTTAAACTATAGAGGACAAACTCTAAAAACACTGTTATTGCAGTGACTTGAAGGGGTATTAGTTTGCTTTTTGTAAGTCGAGAACTTCAAAAACAGTGACAGATGTGACCCGACTTCCAAATAGGACAGCGCTGCTTTAGACGACGAGTCGGGAAAGGCAGTTGGTGTAAACATCACATTATGACCTTTTACAGTTTTCGTTTCACATTTAGTAAAAGTCAGCGTTGTATTTTTAAATCCTACTTATCTGGTGAACATACACACCAGCAGAGTAACACATATCAAGTGTCATTAGCTGATGTCTTTACTAAGATTAAAAAATATTTTACTTTTTCTCATTTTCTTTTAATTTTTATGTCCTGATCACAACTTTCGTCAAAAACACAAACACAGACTATTGTTACTTTTAGGTTATTGCACACAAACTGGACCACAACGTGACAGTTTTCCTCTCCGGACAGATTTCAGTATAGACAAAACTGCTTAAATTGTGTTATTACAATTAATTAAAGCAGATTAGCTCCCCAAAGTCACTATCAATTTGGTTGATAATTCATGACTGAATATGTGCAGGTGTGAAGACGAGGAGACGCAGATGTTTGTCACCGACAAGAGGAGGACAAGTGGAGACCTTCCTCCTGTTTGCTAAGTCTCTAATTTGTAGCTGCAACCAGAGCAGCAAATTAACACCAACCACACGATGACAGGCATAATTTTTGCACTAACGATTGGTAACGAGCACAGATCAAGCCTATGACGGCGTTATTACCGTTATATCTGAGTTGCTGGGAAACGATTTGATTTGAGCACTTTATGACAGCGCTCCGTCAAACCAAGCACTCAGAAATTGTGATAAAAAAAAAAAACCTGAAACATGTGAGTCAAACCTGCAAACACAACAAAAGCAGAGGCTCTTTACTCAGCAGGAAGCAAACAGCAAGCTGAAGCAAGCTGGCCTGATCTCAGCTCTGTTTCTAACCACAGGGGCCAACAGAGAGCCCCGCTTCCAGCAACAAACCACACACAATGAGTTCTGTTAAAAACAAAACTGATTTTTATTTTTTTTTTTGTCTCCCTCCACTTGATATCATTTTTAACTCGACTTCATGGATTTTGAAAAAAAAAAAAAAAAAAAAAGAAAGGAAAAAAAAAAGAAATACACCGAAAAAAAAAAAAAAGTCAAAAGAAGACAAGTTCAGCAACGAAACAAATCAAAAAGAAGTACAATCATCGTTTCACAGCACTGAACATCTGTCAGGGTGGAAGACAAATGTTTTGTTCCTTTCATTCTGTCTCGTGTGTTTGCGCTGATAAGATCTCGCGGAAAATGTAACAAATGCCTGTAATCCAGGTGTGTGTGTGTGTGTTGTTGTGAACGAACCCGACAACCTGCCCTCTGGAGCTCAGAGAACACAAACACAGATGCAGACATACTGCTGGCATGCGAGGCCCCCTTGAATTACTCATCGTGGATGAACGTAGACACTTGGGTACTCATATACACACACTATTTGTATCAGCGACTGCAGAGTGAGGCGAACCTGGAGCACTGAGGGGGTGGGAGGGCATTTCTACTGGTTATCTCCCCACAAAAAAAAAAGAAATGGGGGACAAGCGAGGAGAAGAAGGAGACGAAGAAAGATGGGTTCCACATTCGACACTAACCTAAGCCGGCTCATTCCCGCAATTATACACGGTGAGTTTCTTCTGGTGAAAATTTCTTATTACGTTTCCAAATGAGACATTTTCCATTACTCTGCTGCGAGGGCTCCTGCAGTCTGAGCTCTGTTATCCCTCCTCTTGAGGGCACACAGCACCTGACAAACCCCTATCATACATCCAGTCACGTATCCCAGCCTCCAGTTACACGAGGTGTGCAAGGTGCATCGGCAACTTCTCCCCCCCTCACAGCCTGGCGCTCCTGCTGTCTCATAACTGCGATATAAGTCGGCGCAAGGAAGAAAAAAAAAACACCAGTTGGTGCTGTCACTTGTGAAAGAAATCCAAGTTTCCCCTGTCAGTTCTCACCATCACAACCAATATTTACCCCTTTGGTTTGACTGACAGGGAAAATGCCAGGCGTGGGATTGTAATTCAGACAGGGCCAAGTAATGGGACTCTTTCTACGTTTGGAAGATGTGAGGTGGGCGACTTAATGACTAGGGGAGACGTGGTGGGCGAGATGCCTCCATTGTGTCGCATGGTCCGCGCGAACGTGTGCTGCTGCTGCTGCTCAGCTGGTGGAGTTCAGCGTGCTGTTAATTAGCCAGACGCTCCTGTTCTTAGAGGGGTGAGTGATTGACAAGACACCATCTGTGGTCGCAGTGAGGGAAGAGAGGGCGAGGCCGGTCGGCGGCTTTGTGGCCCCGACATCTCTTCCGCGAGCTGAGGTTTTAAATATGTACAGAACACCTGAACTCGACGACTTGCACAGAGAATCCATTTGAATATTATCTATCTATCTATCTATCTATCTATCTATCTATCTATCTATCTATCTATCTATCTATCTATCTATCTATCTATCTATCTATGTAACTAAAGTGCTCGCGACATGCTCACGTGGGGACACTCTCCCTGTCACAATACTGTCTAGCATGCTGTATACCAATGCGCTCATTAGCCGTGGTAATGGAAAAGCACTGGGCCTTAATAGACTTGCAACGTTGACTTTGCCCACGAGAACGGAATGAGCCTGTATAGTCGGTAAACAATGGCTAATTAGGATAATATATGGGAATTAGGCGTGCTTTGCAGTAAAGGACATGAGCTGGGGATTTAGAACCACCATAATAATTCATATGTAATTGTCACGCAGCCTTTTGGTGTACCGACTCCACGCCTGCAATTTGCCCCCGTTATCAAATTACAATCTGTTACATATAACTTATTATTATTTTATTGCACGCTCACACCTTGTGTATTTTACATCCACATATGTGCCTCTAGATAGCTGCTGACACCGGCGACGGCAAAATCTCCAGGTTACATGTCTGTCATTACTAATAAAAACGCTCCAAACAAACTGCACAAAAAAACCCACACATGAATCATTTATGGTTACGATATGTCGCAGAAACAAACAACAAACACCGGCCCGGATTGGCTTGGAAAGAGAAAAAGACACGCTTAATTATTCATTCGCTGGATCTGAACCGTGGTTCTGAACATATAGTTTACTGAGCTGACGTTACAGCTTGCCCAAATAGTTTCGGAGAGGGGCTTAAAATCAATGCGCAATTAGGAGTGTCTTGTATCAGGCATGATGAATTATGCTCTCTGTTCTAAGGCTGGTCTATAGACACTTGATCAATTCAGCTTCTGGGGACTGGGTAAGGCAGGCCAGGGAGAAATTGCTCTATTCCAAAGCCATTCAGTCGAATGTATTGATTAACCATTGCATTCTGAATTGAAAGTCTGTCCGGGATTTGTTCTATGTAGCGTTGCGGGAAAGACTACAGCTCGCTGGCCCAAATAAAATAAAGAAAGAGGTACATTCACACCTCGCCCAGGCGTACGCTTCTTTTGCTATTCCACAGCGATGACTTTAAAGCACCATAATAGCAATATGACTACTTCTACACAGTCGCTGCAACAATTCAGGAACAATGCGCAGTGTCTGTCCTAAACCCTAAACAGCTGAATTATTTTTCAACAGCACAGTGCTCCGAAATGCACCTCAAAGTCTTTTTTTTTAAGATCCCTGTTTCATGACATTGCAAAGACATGCCAACAAAAACGTACGTTAAAAAAACCCTCACTAATGAAATCTTACCATCTATTGTGCAATACAATGCAAAAGTACTGTAAACCGGCACTACGCGCTTCGGTTTGTGAGCTGTACATTATTTCCGCGGCGCCCTATTAGCAAAGCTTCTGTAAACAGATCATCATAACCTTCAGCTACAGGAGCCAATCAACACTTTCTCATCAGGGTGCGCCGAATGTAATTAGGGGCTGAGGAAACGTCTTGTTTATATCACTGTAAACTCATTGAACCCCAGTTGGGGTGTTATTTATACACTTGAAGTAGGCCAGACTGTGTTTGTGATCAAGGCTATGTTAATAGTATTCATATTACATAGTGCAACCATAAATAGTGTGTGGTACACCTTCCCGTGGGAGAGACCACAGCGCTCAAGTTTGGAAATCCAATATGAGTGCCTGACTGTCTTCTTTCCCTAAATGGAGAGTTCACTGTCTGGTTAGTGTCATCCCATCTCCCTCTGGCTCTCAGCTTTTGGATTTGCATTGTCAGGATATCCTCCCACAGGCCCGTCAGAGCAGGCGCTCTCTCAGCAGCATCCTCATCTACCCTCAAATTGTGCAGCCGGGGGATCTGCTGCCTTGTTGCCCACACCCTCTGCAGTCCTCCTGTCATACCACCAGTGTGACTCATTTTACAGTACTGTGCAAAGGTTTTTTTTTTTTTCAACTTCTCATCCATCACCAGGACATTCAGTATGGCTTCTGATTGGTCCCAAATTCACGTACAGTCACAGTCGTAATGAACTATTGCCAGCGACGAGAACGAGCAGTCCTGCAAACAGACGCCACGGGGTCCTGATCTCAGCGTCATCGAGTCACGACGAGGTTCACATGAAAAGACAGAGACGGCCACACAAAGATACCACATATCTGTCGAGCACCTTGGAGAAAAAAAACCCCACACTGTTTGCAAGTGTACCCAGGAGAACCGGTGTCGTTTGAAAAGCAAACAGTGCAGAATGGTGTAGATACTTCTGTTTACTGCATTCGTATATTACAAATAAAAACTATTCATGACATCAATTTCGAAAGCATCCTCACTTTTCCGTTCAAGTGCACCCAAACTTTTGCACAGCACTGTACATACAAAAAAAAAAAAACATGTTATTTTGCTTGTTTGTACAAATGCTCACGTTTTGTTTCCCCTCCTCAATCTGGAACATTTACCCACCAACCTGAACACAACATACAATATAAAAGAAGTCCAGTTGCCTTCTACTGAAGCACTTGGGATTACCATGACCTGGATGACCGAGAATCTACACAGAAATCATTTTTTTTCCTTTCCTTTTTCCTTTTTTTTCTTTTTCAAAATCCACCCACACACGAATACTGACGTGCTGTTTTCAAACCCACATCGAGAAACATGACAGTATGTTATTTTTTTTTTATCTGTAGTTTTTTTTTTTTTTTTT
>NW_007578999.1:26722-29196 GCF_000690725.1 Stegastes partitus
AAAAAAAAAAAGGTTTCTGAGACAGAAGAAAAGAAGCACTGACCAAGCGACCTGCTCTTGTGCTTGAAATGGAATCCATCACTGTTTTTTTTGGAGCAACAAGATGCATGCACAATGTGTGTTCTGTCGCACAGACAACCCAAATACATTGCAGAGGGCAAAGACTTCTTGAGTACAACATGTAGTGTCTTAGATTAAGGGCCATTTAAACAGAGCTTCACAATCATTTCAGAGTACTGTACACAATAAAAGTACAACAACAGACTTATTTGATATACCTTGTTAATGGCAGATTTTCAGATTTACACCACAGCTTTAACCATGACTGATATCTCTTGCACAGTAGAAGAAGGGGTTATTGCTGGTTCGAAACAAAAGAAAAATAAAATAAAATAAAAAAAACAAACACATTCAGACATTTGATTGAATATTGAGTAATTCCCCCATTCAGGTCGCAGTAGTCAGGGTGCAGCTGGGGTAAACTCATCTCTCCGTGCAGGCTCGTTATGGCAAATTTGCATATAGTCGCTGCATGTGAGTGGAACAGTGTTGTAGAGGAGAAACGAGTGCCACTGTATTGAAGTACGGGCTTGCCTCCCACTGTTTGTGCTGTGTGGGGGGGAAGTGGCCGGATAATTGTGCCATGGGGGATTTGTAGTGGCCATGCCTGCATGTCACAGGTACACATTTGGAGGGAGTACTGGTGCACCAAGGCGAGGTTGTCCTTGAAGAGGATTCCTGTCAGTGGCAGGATTGAGCTTGATTTATGGGGGCCATAACTGGGCGGCAGGAAGGACAGGTGGAGCCCGGGCTCCTTCACTTAGCCAGCCACAGGTAATGGCTAATTACATCTTTATCTCCCTGCAGTCTGGCAGAACAAGAACTGACTTACAGCCACGACCAGAGACTGACATGGATCCAAATCATTTATCTAGCCGGTCGGAGAAAGACACACTATGATAAGTGGACAAATGTGCTGTAAATGTGTGTCTGTGTGTGTGTGTGTGTGTGTGTTAACAGCATGACAAAAAAGAGTCAAATACATAAACTGTTACAAATTATAAATTACATCATCCATTTTTAACCGCTGTTCCCGGACGTGGATGAAATGATCCTTCAGACTGTTTCAAATGTGTTTTTAAAAAGCTTGTCATGGCAAAATAGAGCACATCACTTCGAAAACTTTACACCTTTTTTTTTTTGTTGTTGTTTTTTTTTTTTCTTTTTCATTGTAGTCATTCAATATGTGTGTGTGTGTGTGTGCGTGTGTGTGTGAGTAAAGTACAAAAACTATTTTCCCCCACGCACGGCTCTTAACCATCGGATTTAGTTCTTTTTTTTTCATTTTTTCTCACATGGAATTACTATTCATAGTTATTCAAATACTTATTAACATCATCGTCATCATCATCATCATCATCATCATCATCGGTAGTATTATTAACACCAAAAAAGTAAAAGCAGGTAACCTTGCAGAGTAAAACAGACACAGTGCAGGGAGGGAAGGAAGGGAGGGAAGGAAGGGAGAGAGTGTTGGGAGGGGAGTATGGACTTACAACAGGAACATCTCTAACCAGTACATGCTATCAACAAGCGACAAAGAGGATGGAGCCGCAGCTTTGAAACAGAAGATATTGTTGTCGGTGGACAGTCTCTTGCTGCTTCAGAAGACCGGAGCCGAGTCGAGGCTTATGCTGTTTCGGCAACCCGAAGTCGCCGGCGTGGCCTCTGTACTGCATATATTTACACTGGGGGGGGAGGGGGAGGAAGAGCGAGGGGATAGGGGAGGGTGAGAGTCGCCGGCGTGGCCTCTGTACTGCATATATTTACACTGGGGGGGGAGGGGGAGGAAGAGCGAGGGGATAGGGGAGGGTGAGGAGGCGGGTGACACAGAGCAGAGAACACTATAGCGATGCGAGGGGCGACTAGACAGAGCACGTTGAACAGAGGGACGGGGGCTTCGGTGGGGGCTAAAAAGGTTTGGGTAGTGAGGGAGTCTACATGCGAAACCTTAGTATAAACCCCCCAAATTACATAAAGGGGTAGTTAAGACTGATGCCGTCACCACCCACCCTTTTTTTTATAATTTTTTTTTTTTTATACATTTTGACATCATTCATAGCAGCTTCACTGCTACACAGTTAAAATCAAAAAAAGCCATACACGTGTATGTGTGATCAAATGGTGACGCTTCACACGGCCGCCGATTGGCCGGTTTTCAAAAAACAGGTGACATGACCACCAGTACCACGTTGTTATAACTTATCGTTTCCATATATATCCACCATAATACTGTGATTTCATGTATAATTTCCATAAGGCAAACATTGTAGGTCAGTCAGTAGTCTATGTCGTATATTACATGAGTGATCATCCGGTTGTTAGATTATCTATTTTCTCATTGATCACCGTTATCATTAATATACACTCTCTATTAACATCAGCCCAGTGGTAATAATGGGGAAAACAAGAGG
>NW_007578999.1:30773-125027 GCF_000690725.1 Stegastes partitus
TACTTGTTTCGTCTGACATATCTGTATCTTGCATTTTAGATGAAATGCATCATCGTAAGGTTGGCGGTTCGATCCCTGGCCCTCCATAGTCGAAGTGTCCTTGGGCAAGACACTGAACCCGAAGTTGCTCCCAATCGTAGACTGTATAAAAGATGGACGTAGCTACTGTGACGTCACCCGTTGGTTTCTGCACTGAGAAAATGAAGCCAGGGTTTTGCTACTTCCTGGTTGACATCTTGGATTTTTGGAGCCAGTGATGCAAAAATCATCAGAGAGGGGCGGAGCCATAGGAGCAGCGATTGGTCAGACAGATTGAGAGGCGGGCCCTCTCTGCCTCGCCCACATTTACCGCCTTCTGCTCGCTTCGTCTGCATCGTTGCTGCCAACTGTCAATCAAGCCAGCCACGCCCCTTGCCCCGCAAAATGTTGACGATTTTTTAAAAATTCATTATTGATTTATTTTCAGATTGGCCACCTGATCTCTGGATGTGACTATGAAAAATGATAAGAAAAAAATCCTGAGCTGTAGGAATGCGATATTTCATGATCTGTGATCACTTCTTTTCCAGTTCAAGTCTATGGGAGCCAGGGCTTTTTGGAGCCAGCAGCTAGTGGACGTAGGTTTTTGACACTTCCAGGTTGGCTTCATTTTTCAGGGCCGGTTGCTACGTCCATCTTTTATACAGTCTATGCTCCCAATGGAAGGCAGCACCTTGCATGGAAGCTCTGTCGCCACTGGTGTATGAATGGGTGAATGAGAAACACATTGTAAAGCGCTTTGAGTGCCGCTAAGATAGAAAAGTGCCATATAAGTGCTGTCCATTTACCATATATTGTTATTTGTTACATCTGTGTTTGACAAATCCAAATGATCACTCTGAGAAAGGTGCATCGAATTTCCTAATTTAGTATCATAAATATAAGCTCGATCTCAAGTTACGCAGCCGTGAAATGCATGCCTCCGTATGTTTAGGGTTGACATTTTGACTCGTCAGACACAATACATTTTGACACCTGTCAAGTACGAATAACATTAATCATGTTTCATTGCATTTAACTTTCCTGGAAAGCTAAGCCAGCGAGACAGCATGACCGATACAAGCTGTCTGGCACCGGAAACCCACCTGCCAGATTGCTTTTAATCACACATATGATGGTGTAAAAAAAAAAAAAAAAAAAGGCTCACTGGGAGATTGAATGTGGTTCATGGTTTATCTCAAATTACAAAACCATTAAATGCGGGAGTGATAACCTGAGGCTGGATTAATAGTTGAAGCAAAGGATTAGCAGTTGCTCCTGCTGCAGGCCCTTCCACTGTAGGTTCTGATTTATAGTTTATTACGGTCAGATTGCACCCGTTGCTATCACGTCTGCAACCCTGTATGCATGTGTTGTTTGTGCTGTTGCTGTAAGGTGGACTTGAGAGCCGAGAGAACATCCTGCAACTTAAGAAAACTTTATATTCCAGACAGTAACCGTGTCTACATTCTTTAATTTCCTCTGTGATAAAGAGTGATGTGAGCTGCACGTAAAGATTAGCAGCGCTGGAGTTGCATCGAGGTAACTTTTAATGCAACGGCGTCTCGTTAACTTGGAGTTGCGATTGCTGTCTTCGTGTTAATTCGTTCGTGCGGAGTGATGGATGAGGTGATTGTTGAGTTCGCGGTGGAACTATTGCTAAAAAGCAGATGACTACGGAGATTCTTCTTTAAACTTCCTTGATGTTCATTTACATCAAACTTCAGCAACATCAGGAAGACGCAGGGGGAAATGCAAACAGAGAGCCGAAGTTGTTGTGCTGCGCAGAGCATCTCTGTTGTTGCCATAGCATTAGTGAGGAATGCAGTTACGTTTCAGAGCAGATGCGTCTCCGGTAACCTTGCAGCCTACACATGTAGCCACCACTGACATAGCAAAGCCCCTGAATGCAAATGTATGAATCCAGGAAAAGAATAAGCTGTCAGCAAAGAATGAAAAGTTACCATTTGCATTCGACAGTATTCAATGTACCATCAAGACTATGTTATTTAGGCCAGGGCACAACACTTGAAAAGGCAAGAACCCTTAATTAACCTTCTCTCTTCCTGTTTTGTGCCATTACAGTCTAGCAGATTTCAAAAGTCTAACCTGGTGGCTTATAATGTAACAGTGTGAAGTGAAAGCTAGCACAGACTGCTAATGGTCTCAGTAATGGAGTCATTGGTAGCGGGTAATTACAATAATGTGCCAATTTTGATGTGATAGCGGCTTGTTGATGTTAAAATGCACCATGTGGCACCTTTAAAATGGTGAACAAAGAGGTACAAAAGCAGGGAAACAAAGACAGGGGAGGCAATGACAGTGAGGGACAGCATATGAATAGAAATGCCACAAAAGTATCCGATTATGGTCCGATTTTCTGTGCCGGGTCCAGAACAGAAAGGGGTTTGTTGTGTTCTAATGATGGCAGGAGGAGATTAGGAAAGAAAGAGGAGGCAGAAGGACAGATGATGGAGAGATAGGCTGACAGAAGTGGCAGCGGTGGTGGAAAAAGAGAGCGGGAAGATGTATGGGTCTGACGGAGGAGTGAGTCATTGAAGGGAGACTGGCCGAGATAATGGGTAAAGGAATGAAAGAAGAAAGGGGATAGATGAAGGACTCACTTAAGATGGTAATGCCGAATGCACTAAACGGGGGGAGGGAGGGAGAGGGGAAAATGGAAGGGTAGGAAATCGCTCATTGGGGACAGTTAATGTGAATTGGGCTCCGAGAGAAATGACAACTTCTTGGGTAACGGGACAGAGCAGAGCGACGGCAGGAGGATGGAAAGCGGGAGTGTGAACGAACGGGAGAGAGAGAGAGAGAGAGATGGTAATATAGGCAAGCAAAGCTTTAATGGGGCGGAGAATAACGAAAATGGGAAGAAGGAGGGAGGAGAAGGGCTGAGAAAATGCTGCGCTGTGTGCAGAGCAAAAAACAGACCGTGCGAAAGGAAGGAGGGGGAAAAAAAAACAGCATGTCATTGCAAATCATTTTGCAGTAGTGGGTCATGTCTGCTATAACTCTCGCACGTTGATTGATAGTCACACAAGATAAATGTCAGCATATTTGCGAAATCTCGGGCTTGCATAAATATGTACAGTGTCGAGCGTGCGCACCTGCACGTAGTTAGTTCTGCGTGATAACTTACGAAACAGCAGCATACTGGCGTTGGAAGCCCCCAGACGGTTTGAGGCGAAGCAAGTGTAGTTGCCAAAATGTTTCTCTGTCACGTTGGTGAACAGCAATAGAGAACGCGTCTTCTCGTTTTTGATCCTTAGGGTGTTGTCACTCTCTACCGGTCTGGGTGGCGGCGGCGGTGGGGAAGCGAAGGAAGGGAAATAAGAAAAGAAGGAGAAAAAAAAAGTGTGTGAGAGAGATAACGCAACATAACATCACACCTAGTGACTCAGCCTGCATAAGAAACTCTCTTGAGTGACGATCATGCAACATAGTCCCCCTCCACACATTTACTCTGTCTCACCTCGTACTAATAGTGAAATCTTACAGTCCATAAATAACTGAGGCCTCCTACTGGGGCCTATTATACTCTATTAACAGCTCTCTCTGGCTAGCAAAGCCTTTTCTAAGTACTTCTGCGTCTTGCTTTGCCTGACGCCACATCACCCTAACTCTTCGACGCTCTCTGGGACCTTTTACAAACTTAGTTGGACAGTATATATGTGGGTAATATAGAGGAAATATGTTGCCCACAAGCTATCCGGAGATGGCAACGCATCAAATGCTGTATATACGAACGTCAGAGGTTAGCTACATCAACAGCAGCATCCACAGTCAGCCAGCTGCATCTGGTTATATTGTTTATGTGGGAAAATACTATAAGGAAAGAGCTCAAAAATAACAAAAACAGCATGAAAAATGCATAAATCTCTTCCTCCTCCTTTTTGAAGTATCCGACAACAAGCTGTAGAGGAAGAAGGACAGAAAAACACAGTTACACAGTCTTAACTGGATAAATATGTGTTCTCTTCCCTCCTACTCTCTGTGATCACCTGCTGTACTCTGTTTTAACATCGCTAAACTCAGAATTTAATTACTCTCGTTAACATATTTTTCTTTTACCATTGATGGAAAATGTATAAGTGTAAAATTGTGGCTCATTAAAGCTCCGGGCAAACTGTGACTCCCGTGCTGCTGCACTGAGACGCCGGCTAATCGATGTCAATGCTGTAGAAATGTAACACCTGTACTGTGTGATTGCATGTGTTTACCATTAAAATGAGCGTGCATAGGGAGGGTTAGAGGGAAAATTGGCATCTAAACTCCACCACTGCAGCCTAAACACATGAACATTGCCTCGAAAACACTCAAACCGACTCTGCAAGGTGTTTTCAAAAACTTTAACAAATACACTCGTGACTTGATAACCTGATCCTTAACGATCCGAAAACCTTACTATACCACAGGTTTTTAGGAAAAACGAACGGAACCCATTAAAAATATATAACCTTAACATCCTGACAGCCTTGGATTCCGACTCCAACATGACGTTTTATGTCACAAATCAGGATAACGGCGTATTATCTGACTGAACAATTCCACAGATTGGCTACGTTCACACTGCAGGACTTAATGCTCAATTCAAAGTTTTTTGCGAAATCCGATTTTTTGTGAGTTCGTTCACATTTCCAATTAAATGTGACTTGTATGTGATCTGCTGTGTGAACTTCATACGACCCAAAAGTGTCCCGCATGCGCAGAAGAGGACACGATGACGTCACACGCAGCGAGCGTGCTCAGTGTTGGTGGAAGTAAACATGGATGGAGCGTATCTTGACAGCCACTCCCCCACCACCGTCGATGGTGGAAACAGAACTGTGACCGCTAACTAAACTGGCATCAGCAGCCAAGTACTGCCTGTGCATTCTGGCCACTTCCACCCCAGGGCTACTCTCCGACGGGGTGGAATTGGCCGGAACGTGCACAAGCGCACCGGTCAATTAGGCGTCAAATCCAGCGATGCGTAGTGTTCTAGCAATACACTAGTTATTATAACAACTATAAACAATAAATATTAACATTAAATTCCGCTTCAAGCATTAAGCCCTCCTTGTATCTCGACCTCTGTCTTTACAATCCGACAGCCTTGCTATCCAACATAAAGGAAGGTTTTACATTTAGTGTCGGGTTATCAAGTCACGACTGCACATCATCAGTGTGGACAAAAGGCAATGCAGAGGAAACGAGCATCTGAGATTCAGCTGGCTTAGTGTGGACATCATCAACCTAATTAGCGCTGAACTCGTCTCACCTATGGTCATCTCTGTACCACTCAAAGGAGGCTGGTGGGACTGCCATGGCTTCACAGCGCAAGATGGCTGTCTTCCCCAAATGCGCTGGCATGTTCTTCATGTCTGTGATCATGGGAGGATCTGGCAGAGAAAATGAGAGCAGACAAACAGAAAGAAGGAAGTAAAAAAATTAGCTATGAAGTAGAGTCAGGTCCTCCCACAAGGTTAAAAAATGTATGCATAATATTGCATCGAGAGCATTTGCATATATTATCAATACATCATTATGCGCTCCAGGTTCTGTAAAATGATCACCACTGGGCTGCTGGGTGGCACACAGACATACTCACAGTTGACCGTGACTTTGACCTTGCGCTGGTCGGGCGGTGCTACTCCGTTGTTGGTGATGCATTCGTAGTCCTCGGCCTGTTGCCTCTTGATCTCCGTGATGTCTAGGAACTCCCCCTCACTCACCAGCCCATCTAATGGCATAAGGTAGAAGTCAAAGGTCACCATATATCAAATGCAAGGTGAACCAAGCTGCACATTAAAGGTTTACTACCCGAGATACGAGTGGATTGACAAGCTTTCTCATGGCTAAGGTAATTTAAGAGCAGGACGGGAGGCCGAGATATCGGATTAGCAATTCATGATGCATTATTCAACATCAAGTTGGAACGTTGACATGTAGAGCTGAGTGATGTGAGGAAAATCAGTGCTATAGTGTCCACTCCAAACCTTGAAAATGTCCTCATTTTGTTTATTCTAAATGACAATTATCTTTTTTTTCTCGATCCATTAATTTGGATAACAGCGAACGACAACATGAAACGGTTAATAACACGACGCTGGGTCGATACGATGATATTGAATTACCAACAAGCCCTAATGAAATAACTGTAATCAAGAGAAATTGATTATGTTTCAGTTTGTCTCGTGTCCCTCAGGCTGGGTTCCTTCAGTTAAATGACGGGTCAGCAGTTAAAAATTTCATGTAGATGCGAAGCGAGTAAGCAAACACGCTTCGACAGCAGTGACACCATTACTTTGGTAGTGTGAGGGGAACACACCGGGGGAGATGGCTCATTCACCACATTACATAGTGAGGAGAATATTTGGCTGTTATTTGATGTTGACAAACTCCCAGGTGCACCCAAAACCAAATTAGTCAGTCTCGCACTTTCGCTCTTTTTTTCCTTGGGCGACGAAGAGCCGCGGAATCTCTTCAGAGGACAGAGTCGAGGGGACGGGCTACAAGTTATTGCTCCTTCATGTGAGGGAATGGATGCTGGGGGTGTTATTGGCTTGACAGTGGCAGATAGAAAGAGAGCAGAGAGAGGGAAGAAGAAGAATGAGAGGGTAGAGCGCACTCCCTCCTCCTCGCGAGCCTTAGCAGCCAGCTGTCTCGCAGCCTCCGAAACCATTACGCCTTTTTTCTCTCCCCTTTACCCCATTAAAGAAGTCAGACTGTGGAACACGACATAATATATAATCTCACCACTAACAAGGAAATCCAGCTGCTAAATTGCCGCTCACTTTTCCCCTTTCAAACCCCCCTCCCCTCCCCTCCACCCCCCAAACCCACTGTCAATCAGCAGACCTTTACTTCCCCCCAACAAACAAACAAACAAACAGCTCTGAAGCACGTTTGAGAGCAACACACACACACACGCGCGCACAAAAAAAGACGCTAAACGCCACGATTATTCCTGTCAGAGATTAGTGCAGCGGTTCTAATTGAAGATTATACTGGAGGATTATTAGTGCGGCTACTGAGCTGGAGACGATTATTTGCAGCTGCTGCGGCAGAGGCTGAGCAGTGAGCAACAACCGCGGTGATGGCGGCTTGTGCCACCCGAGCGAGCGCTGGTTAGGCGCTGGGTGACGGGTTGGGCTGGGTGCAATGGTATTCACTCATTCCATTAGTCTAATAAATATAGCTCTCCTCTGACATCTCTGTCAGGCAGGCAGAGGACCCAACTTTTGCCAGAAGGGGGGAAACTGTGTGGAAGGATGGGGGGAAAAAAAGGATAGAATCAGACAACTGACACTGGGGAAACTGCACACAAGGCTGTTACAGATAACTTCCAAGACACAAAAAGGACAAAGAAAGTAAAAAATGAGAGCAATCGAGTGCTAGAGTGCCCATTACAGACACAGAGTGTGGTAATTTGCCAGAGATACCGCGCGAGAGACAGGAAGAGATACACAGATATAAAGATAAAGGAAAAAAAAGAGAGAAACAGCAACACAAAGAGCGGACCGGTGAGCGATGTCTAGTTGCTTGTTTGAGACAGTTGGCGCTTTCATGAGCCTTTCATCCACAGCACCTATGCATGATGTAATACGACAGCGCAAAGCAGCCCTCTCGCTCTTCCTTTCCTTCCCACCCTCTTCATCCCCTGAGATCTCTGGACCTGCACCGCACACCTCTCTCTCCACTCCGGTGGGAGATCATATCTGAACGGAGTCGGCACCTGGCACTCGTACAATGGTCTGCAAAATACAGCTCCATCAACCACTTACGGCTTTTGAAGGAGCCTGACTCCTGACCACCAGAGATAGTTGGATTGCACCTGAGAAGAGAGCGGTGGAGGGGTGTGTGGGGTGTGGGGGTGTGTGTGGTGGGGAAGTGGCGGTTGGGGTCAGGATTTCTGGTTTGCCCAACAGTGAAACCGTGCTCTATTTCCGCAGCAAGCACTTGTGCCCGTCTGGATCATCAGGGTACTTGATTTCTCGGCTCTTCTTATCCATTTCCATTACAAAAAAACTACAGTGGAGGCAGAGAGGTCTGATGTCAGGCTGAAGCAGAGGAGGATGGACAGGCTGACAGACAGTAACACCTGCATGTGGAAGAGTAAGTGGCTCAAATGTGTGTTAGCTGAGCTAAATGACCGAGCGGGAAAAAATAGGACGGTCCGTTTACCCTAGTGATCTTCACACATGCCTGAAATTACCCGCTAGCATTTTATTCAAGTAGTTTATTCCATATTCTTTCTATCACAGCCTGCAGGACTTTTGAGGCTCGAAGCAGAAATGAGTACACCCGTGTGCGATATCACATAAATGCCAAATGATTCAAAATTGTATCTGCTTTTAATAATTGCATTATTTCTAAGTTGACATTTCAAATATTTACCTAAAACAAACACTTTAGAAGGACTGTACTGAAAACACACGTCAGAAAACCTATGATCATTGAAACAAAGGTGACTGAACACACTGGTGACGTCAAATTAGCTTAACTGCACGAACACGGCTAGAAAACAATCTGTGAACATCAGAATTGGCTTCATCTATGGGCTGTCTATCTGCATGTCTGCATCATGGCTCTACATCAAAAATAATCGCCAGAGGAATTGTGAGATTTCATAAAAATGGAATAGGATTAATTAGAGGTTGCAGTAGGTATAGAATGAGCCATATAACCACTAATCACTTTTTTTTGTGTTAAACGCAAAAACAAGCAGGAGAGAAAAGAATTAATGAAATGAAAACATTTTTCACCATCAACAAATGGCATGAAAAGATCATTCCCAGCGATGAAGTGATTTTTTACTAACAAGTATTGTCTGTGTAGCCAAAGCCTGATGAAGCTTACTGCATTCCCACTGAGATGCATTGTAGTCGAAAAACACGCTGGGTGACAAGTTCTTTTATTGTCATAACCGCAGCCACTGTAGATTATTTTGAGTTAATCCTACCTTCTGCACGCCATCCCGCTGATGTAAACACTCACTTACGTGTATTAATCCACGGCCTAAAATAGTTCCCAATAAACACGGCGCTTTGCTTCTGCTTGAGGTAAATTCGCTGAACATCACGGGGCCCGGCTCTTTTAGGAAATCATTTAAAATCTTTAAATGTTTTAAACATTTTTAAAACGTGTAAAATTCAACTGAAGATTTGTGACTAATTATTGAAGATTTCCATCCAATTGGGGCTCAGTGCTGAGAGGCACAATGTAGGGAAGTTGGAGTGAGGATTAACAAATTGTTGGTGTTTTCGTGAAAGGTTGCCGATATGAATCTTTAAAATAAGCTCATAATTATTTGATGCAGATTCCTTGCAGCCCTGCGATGGACTGGCGACCTGTCCAGGGTGTCCCCTGCCTTCACCCTAAGTCGGCTGGGATAGGCTCCAGCCCCCCCGCGACCCTAATGAGGATTAAGCGGTGTATAGATAATGGATGGATGGATGGATTCCTTACATTTGTTAATTAAACAATTGTGATTTTATAGTTGAAAACCTAACCTGTCTCTAGCAACGCTGTTCCTTTGCCTGATCTCCATTCACCTGATTTCCCCACCTGCCCGCCCGCCCCCGACCAGAACAACACCTGTCGCTGATCACATTTACTCAGCTCGTATACATCCCGACACTCACCAATCATCTGACAGATCCTCTATTGTTCCCTCGTGGGATTTGTTTGCTTACCGCTCGCCTATTGTTGCCAACCGCTGCACTAAATCAAACCCAAGCAAACAAAAATTTAATTACACCTGTTCTGTTGTTGAATCGAGCTCGTGGATCCACACGACAGCTACCAGAAATATCACACCATGATCTGTTGCCGCCAATTGTAAAGAACCTGTCGACTATATTTAGCACATGTGAAGCCTTTTCGCGTATCAACTCATCGCTGACTTTTTAAAAATTTTTCACGAAAACTCGCATCCTTCCTCTTCCCCCCGGTGACATCTAAGTCTGCGTTCCTGCAGGTTTTAATGGATGGCGTGTCAAATGATAAGCCTGTGTTGCGCTGCTGCATTTAACTGAATGAGACAAAGCGCCTGTATGTCTCCGTGTGGGTCAACTGATGGATGCCAGTGAGAGTGAATGGGTGCAACAGATTGTATCGGCGCTTTGGTGAAGATGAAGAAGGCTTTGCAAAGAACAGTATCGCTATGTGAGTAAGGACTCTGGCAACCGCAGGCGAGCTGCAGAGCGATAGAGGACTTTAAGCGGGTCCCTCTCACCTCTGAGGTGGCGCGCCTCCTCCTGCTCCACAACCTCCTCCTGGCACACACACATTTTCCACCCAACATCCACTCCTCCTCTCACCGCCCCTCCCTGCACTTTCTCCATGCAGCCTCTGAGTAATGGGGACAGATGGCGGGCAGCTTCTTGCTGTTTCTTTGGGCCAGACCAGACTCCCCCCCCCTCCTTGCCTTTTCTCCACTGGCCCTGGTCTCCTGCAACTGATGGCTTGGTTGCAGAGACTCCCACGGAATAGCAATGTGGGTCCTATCTCTTTCTCCGCGAGCTGAGGGGTTATGGTGGTGGCGAGGATGGGGTGGAGGGAGGAAAGCAGTGTGAGATGGTGGGGGCGGTTAGAGAGGGAGGATTACTGCTGACAGAGGAGAAATGCTGTAGGCTTTCAAGTGAGGACAACTGCAAAGAGTTTGTGATGTAAGGTTGTGTATGTGTGTCTGTGTGTTTGCTGCAGGTGTGCGTTCATGCATGCTTTTCCTTTTCCCCTCTATACTTTTGTGTGTGTGTGTGTGTGTGTGTGTGAGATCACTGCTGGGCTTGTCCCTGCCTGGGGTACTGTACTGTGTAGGTCCACAAACACCGAATGTGCAGAGAAGGACACTGCGTTCACAGCAGGCTAACCCGGGGACAAACAGAGGAGACAGGAGGAAGAACAGACCTCTGAGCAAGCCCAAAGCTGTCTGTAAGTACAGCAGTACAGTAGGTTGTGCATTTATTGGCCTAACGGTATAATTACATCGTGTTGAGTAGCTGTTCTCGCTGACCTATTTATTATTGCTGTCTCGCTGCTGCATTTGATCCGTGCTGCCGCTGCTGCAGTCAAGCTACAAGTCATCCAATACTGTTGTGTGATAAAAAGTGCTTTAACCACTGGTGACACTGACCTTCAAAGCGATGAAAAGTCTGAAATAAGTATTCTTATTCTGATCCAGCTTCCTGTGAAATTCATCCGTCGGATTCAGAAGTTCAGTCAAAGATATTGAGAACTTTTCTGGCACACATGCTGATATTAGAGACGACAACCGACGTTTACCCAGCGAGCAAGACAAAACAGGTAAACAATAAAATATCATACGGCGGCACATTCAATATATTTTCTCTATGTAACAGATAACAAAGGACGCATTCCAAAAAAGACCACGTAACGGCCATTTGCCTGACTTTGAACATCAGCGATGACAAAGATGAGCGCACACATTGAATAAATTCTGCGCTGATCAACTCAAATGGATCTGACTTCATCCAATCAAGCCATGCATCCCGACCACCCCGAACCAGCTCGGATTCCTCACACCAACAGAGACTAAAAATAGCTGATGTAATGCCAAAAGTGGCGGTTGGCACCATGATGCCATTTGACAGGGTGGATGAAGACAGATGCTGATGATTACGGGTGGCGCGGTGGGGATAATTACGTGTAATGTGTGGTTATTTGGGACAAAACACCGGGACATGGGGGAAAATGCGGGAGTATGAATTTAAGATGCGGACGGACTAAACAGCTGGGTTTAAGAATGATGACACGGGAACGAGGGATAAAGACGCGGACGCGAGCGGAATGCTGATAACCTTACGGACTGGAAGGGGGAAAGAAAATATCAGACTGGAACAGGAGGAACAGGGTTAGGGATGAATGTAAAGGCAAGGAGATAAAGGTGAAGCTGTGAACAAGAGATCTCTGGATCTGAAGACAAGCAAACACGAAGGGGGTAGCTTACATTTCTGGTCTTTCCAGGTGACGGTGGGCTCAGGCCGGCCGACTGCCAGACAGTAGAGGTTTACATTCTCCCCCTCGTTCACGGACACGTTTTTTGAGATGTTGACGATTCTGGCCGGCACTGAAAACAACAACAACAAAAAAAGATCATTAAAATATGACCTCAAAATCCCTCTTTTTTTCCCCCCCATAAATTATTGATAAGGTCTGGCCTTCCAGCCTATTAAGGTGTTTAAAATATGATCCAAATCGCTGCACCTTAAACAGACAGGCAATCAGCTGATTAATGATCTGTGCCTGAGTGCTTACTGAACTGTGCAACAATATGCTTGACCGTCTACTTAAAATGCACCGAATTCTAAATCGCTGCAAATGGGCATTAAAATCTCCTTCTTTTGACATCTAATTTGATCTTTAAAGAAAAGGACATTTGTAAAAGTGGTAGTTGGTGGAATTTTTTTTACTTCTACTTCTTAAGTAAATGACCACCCCTGAACACCATATTGCCCTAAGCACCAAGTGTTGGGGTGCTATGCATGTAGTTAGTTTGATAACTAGATGGCCCTTGAATTTAAATGGCCCATTATCATTGTTTTTAATGAGCTTGGCCCTGAGATTGCTTTTTTTTTTTTTTTTTTGCGAGACATCTACCGAAGCTCCTTTTCTCTATCTTGCTGGAGTTGAATACTCGCAGCGATAAAGCACAGATTGAAGTGTTGGTGTGAAGCCTCTCTTACTTGATGCACTGACTTCGGGGTGTAATTATTTTTGTGTGATATCAAGCTAGGGCTGCAATTGCGGGCGACTTGGAATTGGGTATATAATTGGGTATATATGGTCATCTGTGTCAAGCTTTGCGAACAAGAGCGTTGGTTTGGCTGTGAAGTCTCTGTCAGTAAGGCAGTTGTCTCTGCAACCTGTGAGCCAAGGCCTTGTGTTTTCATAATGTACTGAATATATCCTGTTAAAAGTTTCATTCTTGCCGGTGATGTATTGCTGCAATCTGCACTACACATCCCCATATATGCATAAAAAACTGAGACACACACACACACACAGGGCTGAAAAACATCTGAAATCCATCCTCCGGGCAGCCGTGCGTCAATACATCATGTCGCTCAGGATAAGTCAGACTCTCACTCACTTAGCCGCTGACTTGATGACTGAGTCGTGGTCCTGCACTGCCAGTTATTTAGTCAGGCAGTTGGACAGCCTCCTGTGTACCTACTCAACATACAGCCTCATCCATCTGATCTGCCTAACTTTCTGCTTATAAAGACAAGCAATCTTAGCAGGCCACAAGAAAGTAACAGATGGGCTTGAGCTTGGCTCTTGTTCCAACTGACTTTCTGCTTATCTGTCACCTGCACCGGGCTTGCTTTTAACGTAGCCGCACACACACACAAGCCAACTAAGCTTTCAAGACATAAGTAGATTGATTTTGATATAAACACCGACCTCGAATACTGAGACGCCATAATGACTAAGTTGTCTGTTGTAAATTTTAAGCATATATTCGACTATGATTTCACAGACGAGAACATAGCAACATTTTAAACGTAGCCATAGAAAATCCTAATTGCCTCCCATGAAATCAAACCTCAGTCACACACAACAGACACCATTATGCTTGGATGAATACAATATACATAATTAAACAATTTAGCAGCTCCAGTACCATGGATACAGTAAAAAACATTCTATTTTCTTTACAGCTGCAGTGGCAATCAAATCTGCATACTGTGGATATATTAGAGAAATTATCCAGAACCGCTGAATGCAGTAAACAGCCACTGGATTCCGGTTCTGTCTCGACTTAGCTGCTGACCTTGGACGATGAGGTAGACGTGGGCAATGCGGGGCTTGTTATTGGCCTGGAAGGTGCAGGTGTAGGGCCCCTCGTCGGTCACTTGAACTTTGTCGATGTGAATGGAGAAGTCGCTGTTGTTGCTGTTGACCAGTGTCACGCGCTTGTCCAGCGACCACTTATCTGTCCCCGTGAAAAGGATATTGGAGCGGTTCAGCCAGGCCTTGTGGGTCACCTCCTCGTCAATCCGACATCTATGAGACAACAGAAAGTGATTAATAGGTGAGAGGCCCGTTTCGCTTTATGTTTGGATGGATCGTGGCTCAGAGGAGTTTTACTGTACACTGTATACTGGCCTCTTAAAATCATTTTATACTGCAATAGGTGGACGTCGGTATAGGTATATAAATGAGTGACGGGTAAAAAGCCACATTAAGTGTCTTAGTACAGTGTTGAGCATCCGTGAGCCACCAGAACAGCTTTCCGAACCAATTTCCATGAAACAATCTTTATTTTGGCATTTTCACAATAAACTGGAGCATTGTTTGTTCAATTAACTAGAACAACTGGGAGTGTGTCTTTGTCATTCACTCTTACAAATGAACCAACTTTTTATGCAATTATTGCTTCACAAAGGTGGAGCAATAATTGGTCCCATTAGCAAATACTTGGCTGAGAATAGTCATAAAAACAGCTTGTGAGTAATTCAGTGCATGAGGCGTGGCGATGGGGTATTGTCGCTTTGTTTGGTCAGTGACACAACTTTGAAAATGATTGTAGGTCAAGATACATAAAATCCAAGTCTTGTACTTCACCTGACGAACACTCACTAAATGGAGACAGATAATGGAGATTTAATAATAAAATAATGGTGTATAATGGCGCGCTAAAACACAGTGTTCACCTTCGTGGTTCCCAAAGACTTGGGACACCTCTATGGCACAATGTGACTTCAGTTCTTGGCTCGGCCACTAGATGTCCTTACCCTGCTTTAGCTTGTATAATGATATGCCTCTGTAGTTCTCATGTTTAATTGATATGACCTGGATAAATATCAGCGAGGTAAATCTTAGATCACTTGCCAAGTCGGTGACAGTGACACCACAATGCATAACAACCACAGCGCAGGTAAGCTTGGAAGTCTTTAACAAAGAGGCTACAAGACATGGGCCGATGTTCAGGGTGAAACATGACCTCGAAGCCAAACACTCCTGGCAGTTCGGGGAATGAAGGTGTTGTGAGGAGAGGTGTGAAGTGGCATGGACTAAACATTGCTCCAGCAACAGTGAGATGGGAAAGTAGCCATTTATTTGTGCTCTCCAAACAAATAGCAATCTCCAAAAGGAAAAAAAAAAACTTAGCAAAGTTTAGTAAACAGTTAAGGTGCTGTGATGTGCAATGAGATCCACAGTTATTCTCTCATAAAGCACATCCATGATGGGGATGGTACACTTTGGAGGAGGCTACAACCTGACAATCATTGCCTGTTTTAAAGTATTTCAGTACATTTTTATATAATCCTGGCCGACAGACTCATTAAGCAATGCAATTATAACTCTCGGCCCTGTCCTAGATGCTCAGCGCAGGCTATAGTGTGGCCCACATGGAGGATTATGTGGTGGAGCAGCTCGCCTGGATTTCTCAATGTCAGCAAAATATATTCCTATTACACTTTTAATCCCCCAAATACTAGTTTCTGGCCCTCGTCTGTCCAACTTGTTTCATTGCTGCTCACGTCTTTGATCATAGATAGAGAGACAGATAGATAAATGCATAGATAGAATGATATCTAGGAGCAAGGACACTAAAACATGCTGAAAACTTAAAAGGCAATAAAATACCTGTAATATGTAATATAAAAAACAATGTCCAGTGTGCACAGGAGATTTGCACAATGTAAAAATCTCAACATGTAAAAAAGAAAGTATACCCAGCATCACACAGCCGTTCCTTGTACATGGAGTGCACCAGCATGATTCCTATTCCTGTCCATTAAACAGTGTGATGGCAGCTAATAGAAAGGACCTCCTGTAGCGTTCAGTCCGACACCTCGGATGAGTCAGCCTGGGACTGGATGTGTACTGCTGGTTTACCTCCAGGGCGTGGACTGGGTGTATGGGATTTTTGACTTCAGTTTTGAGAGAACTCTCACCCCTGTCACTTGCTGAATAAGGCCCATTTCAGTCCCGATGATGGAGCTGGCCCTCCTGATCAGTTTATTATTAATTCTGTTCTTGTCTGCCGTGCAAGCGCCTTCTCCCCACTGAACATGGCACAGATCACTACAGTCCGTTAGAATGTTCAGAAAAGAGACATGCAAAAGGTGAAAGGCCTGAGCCTTCCGGGGAAAAAATAAAATCCCTCAACGTGGGTGTTCCAGTCAAGTTTGTAGTCCAGCTGTACTCCTGAGTCTCTATGGCTGGAGACAAGTTCCACCTCAGTACCTTGAATAGTAACTACTGGCATGGGCCTCTTCCTCCTAAAATCCACAAGCGTATCTTAAGACTTTATGATGTTGAGCTGTGGAGGATTGTGGTTGTACCAGTGCACAAAGTCCCTGGTAATGCGCCTGTACCCCTCACTACATCCTGCCTTAATACAGCCAACGACTACCGAACCATCTGAGAATTTTTTGAGAAAGCAGCTGACTGATCTCTATTGGAAGTCTGACAGATAAAGACAGGACAGGTCCTTCTGGTGCACCCATACTGCTGATGACCCTTCTGTTGACACATACTGTGGTCTGCAGGTGAAATAATCCATGACTCAAGAGAGTATTTCTGACTCCACTGGCATCCACTTCATCTTCTCACATAGCAGTCCTGGCTGGATTATATTAAAGGCACCTAAAAAAAAGTCAAAGAACATGGACCTCACACGTGTTTGAGGATTTCACACAGCAGTCTGGGATTAATTCCATCTGTTTCAGCCACTTATCCCTGCTTCAGTTTGTCTGGTTCCCTGTTGACCCGAGATGTGTTGAATGTCAAGGGTGAGGTTATCGGTGAGATGGTGACGTATGAACCACAGGCAACAGATGTACTGGTGTGGATCTGTTAAACAGATTCAGGTCCTGATCTCCATTTAGCAGTGGTCCTCCATTCTGCTCTAGACCCATGATGCCAGTCCATACCTACATCACTGATTCCAGTTTGTGCCAATAGAGTTGTTTTCCCTCCACAGTCTTCACCTTCAGTTCTCTTTGCAGTGCCTTTGCTCTGTCACTGTCATGTCCTGTGGAAACCTTTTTCTTCTGGTTCAATATGGGTTTTTACGTTGCTGGTTATTGTTAGAAAAACACCAGATTTCTCTGCTGAGTATGTTAACGTCAACACAGAAATCGATGTAGTCAGCGACACAACCTGTTCCTCCATAAATATCATCCCCCATATGACTCACAGAAAATGTTCCAGTCTGTTGTTTCTAGGCAGCATTGCAGATATTCCTCGCTTCCTGGGACCAGCATTTCAGAATTTCGTTGGCTACTGGCATTTTATTAACAACTGGGATGCTGGTGGTAGCGAGATGAACCAGATTGTGGTGATTCCCTAAGGAGTGGCAGTACAGTGGATTTATATGCATTTTTAAAATTAGCATACAAACGGTCCACCGTCTCCTCCACCAGTGTTGTGCACTAAAAAAAAAAAAAAGCTGTGTGAATGTGGGCAGCATGTTATAGAGAGAGGCATGGTTATTATCTGCAGACAGGAGAATGGCTGCATCTGTGTATCTCGCATGTAGTCTTGCGACAGCAGCATGTCCGACGTCACAAGCAGCTTCCACAATTACATATAGGACAATGTAGACAACAGTAGTGATTACCACCACTAAGAGATCAATGTCTTTGTGGCATATTTGTGTCCTGATGGTAGCATAACCAGGAGTTACACCATCTGTTGTTAATAAGCAATTCAAGCCCACCTCCTTTTTGCTGACCAATCACTTTGGTGTCCCTGTCAGCCCGTGTTGTCAGGAAGCCCCTCACACTGGTGTTCCAGTTAGGATTAGAGTCTTGTGTCTGTGAAGCACATAAGGCTGCTTTCCGATGCTCATTCTGGCTCCTGACAAAGGTCTCCTCCATTTTGTTGGTGAACATTTCCCAAAGCTAGAGACATACGAATGGTTTACAATTTCTCCTCCATGCTCTTTCTTTGTCTGCGGTCTTTTTTATTTCCGACTCAAATACCCTGACGTCTCCTCTGCAATAATTCAGATGACATATTGTGTCTTGTCCCCACAAGTTTAGCAAATGGCGCTAGGTCTAGTAATATCTGTTGGGAGTGGACAATAGCCAGCTGTACCTGGATCCACTCCTCCACTCAGAGGTCTTAATGTGGTTCTTGAAAACATTACGCCTCTGTCCCTGGTCCTCCCAAATGCACTTTAAGTGACATAGTGCTTTATTAAGGCATGACACAGCCTGTGCTGTGAGCTCCTTACGTTTTCTTATTGTTAAATCCCAGACTCGAGCAAAATTCGTTAAAGTTGTCAACTGTTGCCACTTGCCGGGTCTCAGCCTTTCTTAAAATCAGGAATTTTAGATTTGCCTACATGGGACCTGCAGTCCTGTTCGGTAGGTGGGCATGTGGTTGATAAAGAGCTGGAAACTGCTGTAATGTGAACAGGCACCCTGGCATGATGTAGGGTGAATCTTCAAGGTGGCACCATTGATGATGGGTGAAGGAGCTGTTCAGTTTTCTGCCTTAGAACACCAGGAGACGCAGGAAGCGGATAATGTTGGATAGTATGTTCATAATGTTCATCACGTATCCAGTCCAGCCTCCACCTTGGTATCAGGCCACTTGTTAACTGTTTAATCTGTTTGAAAAGCATTGCCTATCTCTAGCCAAGATGACTGTAACTGGTTTAACTAAACACAAGCAAGCCAGAGCGTTGTCCCCCTATGACAGACTGGCAGTGAGGTGCAGCCAGACCATTTTCTATGGCAGAATGGGCTGGCTAAGCAAGACTACATGAATCTTGTCTTTTAACACTGACTGTAGCCACTTTTGGCCACAGCCCTGATTGTTGCACACCTTCTGGGCTACTGCTCCTTCAGACGGTGGCATTTCTGTCCTCGATGCCTGCCAAGGGGATCTAATTGTTGCAAGGAAAGGTGGAAGCTAGCATGGCGAGCGTGTGGAACCCACAACATCACCCGGGCCAACGGGAACTCGAAAAATAAGAAGCCATTTATTTGGAAGAGCTACTGAATGGAGTTAATGAATTTAACAGCATGTGTGCATGATTCAAACAGCAACCAGGCATCACTAGTGAACATTTACAACAAACAAAACATTTGTGCTGTATTTATCTTAATCACTTTTACTACATCTACCACACACGAGAGGCTTTTGAGGCCTGTTTCATCTTTCACCTGACAGGTGATTTTAGAACTTAAAGTCATTTTAATATGTCATTTGTTTTCATAAAACCAATGAGCTCAACTTTAAGGAGAAGTGCAAATCTGACTGTAGCCAATAGTATTGTAAAATTAAATAAAATCAACAACAAAACAAAAGAGCATGTGATTAATGTCCACCTTTCCACACAAAAGGCCGAGCATGTAGTCAGGAAGGGAGCTAGTTCTTCCCAACAGACGGGGAAGTAAAACATTCACTGGATTCATTAATGGTCTATTTATGGCTGGTGGGTTTAGATGGAGAGACAGCGTAGTAAGATATCCCATCATAAAAATTCATTATCTGTGTACAAATGCAGTAATAATCTATTTTTAAAATTAATCACTTCTTTGCTGATGATGTTGCTACAGGACTGCAAGCCCAGAGGAAATGAGCACCATAATAGCATCAAATGTGCTTCTTCTTAATGGCCCGCATCAAAGCCAACACAACAGCATTGTCTCAAGCATAACAGAAGTATTTGTGCCACTTGGGCAAAAGTGATTTTTACATTAAAATGGAGTTTATTTATAAAGCTCTTTAGTCTTTTGTTTGACAGCTGTTTGCTGTCCACCGCAGATTAAACTAGCACACACATCTGATTACAAAATATGCCAATACAATGCTGCGCTGATGGAGTTCGAAAGCCATCCAATGCACGCTGTAATCAACACTGGGACCACAGTTTTACAGGCAGAAATAAAAGCGATGCATTTAATGTGGCATAACCGCATGGCAATTTGTGATACCAAACTGTAAAGAAACAAAGTCACCTTGAGAGCACAGATTTGAAGCGCGTTCAGTTTGAGGTTTTTTTTTTTACGTGCGGAAAATAAATCCTGTCGATTTGACTTCACAGCATCAATAGAACAGCTGCGGGTTACGTGTCCGTTCTTTGATATCCAACTTTGAAAGAGACTTGTTGACCAAATATTACAGTTCCATCAAATATTGATAGAACTGTACTTGCCTTCAGAATAACACATTTCATTTTAGTGGAAAGGCCCACTCTTGTTTCCAGGGAATAAAGGGGACAAAAAGGGGAATTTGTTCAGAGCTGGTGGAGAGGTGTAGGCTTAAAAGTGATGAAAGTAATGTTGACTTTCTCTCTCTCTTTTTTTTTTTTTTTTAACACTGCTGAGTGTACTGCCAAGCCAGGTCACATCCACGCGAGGGGGAAAAAGCAAGTTGGCTGTTTTTCTGCTTGGTTGGGAGCCGAGAAAAGCTGTGATTTCAACTTTATCACTCACAGTTAGGCAGGTGTGGTTGGACAGAGGAGGAGGTCCACCCACCGAGCTGACCTGTGCATCATTATTGTTAAATCTAAGTAAAAAGAAAAGATGACTGCAGCAGGGTTAGAAGACTCCAGCGACAGATATTATTTAGTTAGCTAGGGAAGCCAGAGTTGGAAAACATGCCAGAAGGTAGGACGCCTAATCGAAGTTATGTGACAGAATTGGCAGATTAACCAGCGTGACAGGTGGCGGAGGGGCAAACATGTTTTTCATGTAATCAGGTGGTGCAGGTGTAGGATCAAGAGTTACCTCAAAGTGACGCTTTCGCCTTCCAACACTGTAATGTTGTCCGGCAGGTGTCCGAATTCTGCTCCGTGCACACAGGACCCTGCCAAGAAAAATGAGAGAAGTGTGCAATGAGCATCCAATAACGACACCAGACGCTCCGCCGGTGTTCATCAATCCCGGGTCAGGTGCTCGGAGATCGACTGCCTCCCCCTAAATCACTCGGGGCAGGGATGTGTCCCGCATCCTGCTCGCTTATTTCTGAAGGGAAAGTAATAAATATACTAAACAAAAGAGTCACAATGTCTGCACTGACCCCCATACTTGAATAATGATTTGGTTTTTTACCCTGCATTCTGGTGGGATGCGCGTTCATTGAACAGCACTGATAATGAGCCGAGGGAAGAGGATTCACGCGGAGCTGCCGGAGCGTGAAATGAAGGGACAGCAACGGTAACAGAAGGGATGCTCATCCTGCCTACCAATACATACTCACGCACACACACACACACACACACACACACACATGTACAGAACAGAGGCGCATGCTTACAAAAGCACAAACATATATTTCAATCTCGCACAAGACACACATCCTGAGAGCTATTAGCTGAAGAGGAAATACAGACTTGGCATCTGTAAGTGTTTGACACACTCAGGTAAGACTAAAAAAAGAGAGAAAAAAAAACAGTCATTTTTGCAAACTTGCTTGGACTGCAAACAAAGATAACTAAAGATCTTATATGCTGGCAGCAATATTGCCTACTGAGGCAGTCCACACCCCAGTAAGACACCTGGCTCTGTCCATCTAAACTCTGCCAAAACACAGCATGACACCAGATACCGCAGCTTGTGTCCCCCCCTCTCTCTTCATCTCTGACAATCTTTTCTTCCCTCTGCCTGCAAGATGACCTCAATATCTCAATAGGCTTTAGCTCCTGTCTAGCCTTGAGGTTTAATAAATGGTGACTTTATGAAACGAAGCCGCTGCAGTCAGGTGCTAAGAAGCACCTCAAGGTTTGTTAAACAGCCTCACAAAGTCAAAGATATGTTAAGCATACCATATGAGAACTTGCTAAGAGATGAGACCCGCGAATGACGGCGACGCACCGCTGAACGGATCGGAAATGTGGGTTTTAATTTAAAGGAGGGTCTTTGTGGAATCATGGTTTGATTACAAAGAATAATGAGCGCGGCTTCCAACTTACGATGCGCATCATGGATCGCTAATCAAAAGGTTTTCCAACTGTGTAGCAGAAAGTCCTGCCAACTACACTAAAGTAAGTAATTTATCATCTCTTAAATAAAGACTAATTATGCCCACTTTCGTTTGCCGTGTTTGTGAATCTCAGCGTGGTTTGGCTGATCTGTGTGCATCTGCTGTGGCGAATAAACTTTATTCAAGCATGTGCATGAATATATTCATGTGTGTACGACTCCGCCGCATGTGTTGCTCGCATAAAAGCAGTTATTGTATCTAGGTGTCTGTAGCTGCCGGGTGCGAACGTGTGCATTTGTTTACTGACATACTGACAGGGAACAAGAAAAGAGGACAAACTAATGACGCCTCAAAAGAAAACTGGCCCTGAAAATCTCCCACTAAAAGCTGTAATCGCATTAATGGGTGCTGCTGCTGCCACTGCTGCTGTGCTATCTAGGCTGGCCAAGGATCCGAGGACCGGCTCCATCTCTCTCTCTCTCTCTCTCTTGGAAAGCCTTGGGGGAGGGGAGTGGCACATTAGCTATTGTGTCCAATGTTCAAAAACTGTCACAAGCCTTCGTTTATCTGTGGGTTTTTTTTTTCTTTTTGCCATGAAGTAATGTTGCATGGCATTGCCGTGCTCATGCGCCCTGTCTTAGGCTCAGACAGTCCTCAGCTCAAGCCCTCAGCTGTTCCCTTTCAAGTGCTCTGTACTCTACACACTAGACTTTATTTAGGTTAATTCAATTCAGTTCCAGGGCTTGGGGCTTGGAGACGGGTGTGACATGCTGTCATAAACGCACTACTCCACATACGCAATTACAGACACGCACATGCGGAGAAAAGACGCTCCCGATCACATAATGTAACTACAGGGACTCGCGCGCACCGCACACATGCGCTCGTTTTGATTGAATGAATGATGTATGCTGAATGCTCCAAACAACATTGCGAAGGTTACAAACCAGCGGGGAGCAATTCCCTTTTCCCTACTCAATTCCCATTTTCACAGCTCGATTGGCACCTCGCATTCTCAAAAACCTGCATCGCCCTGCCTCCGCTCCCACGTGCCACGCGACATGATAACCGGGTCAACACATTCACCCTGCGCTTCCTCTCCTCCGCCGAATCGCAGGACAAAATCCCAGGGATGCAAAGTTTAGGAATACATATGCCAACGCGCCCATCGATTGAACCGAACTGTGGAGACGAAGGAGTTCAGGGTGTGAGCGCAGAGAAAACATTCCCCCGTGGAAAACAACAAATGTGGTTTCTTCTAGATACACATCGGCTGAAATTCCAACAGAGGAACACACACAGAAAAATATTTAGCATTCACTCTGTCTGATTCCTGCACACACTTTCTACTTTGTAGCCCTCTTCGAATGCATTAACGCTACAGGACCAGTGTTTGAGTGACTTGAGACCACCTCTTTTCTGAGACACAGGTGCCTTCAGGGCAGTGCTGGATTTATGCTCCTTTTTTTCCCCCCACCTACTTGCCTGCAAAGCATTGTGTGAGAAGAAGCTGTATTATTACAAGCCTGACAGGTGGACCGCTCAGCTTTGCTATCGAGACAATGTCAAAAACCCAATGACAACACATACAGTGTATAGGAAATAAACGTTTGCTGTTGTGTATTACGACCGCTTTTTTATTATCATCTGATAATGACCACTTTAGCAGCTTGTATGATGCATTTCTTAATCTGACACAGCTGTGCTCATTTTCTGTGCTAAATGAGATCTTGAGCCCAAAATTAAGGAGTGTAGCATTTCGCGTCAAGAGCGTCGCGCGTTACAGCTGACAACACTGGTGTGAAAATTAGCCAATGCAGTTAAATATAATAAATAAATATATATGTTGTTATTGTTTCGTGCGTCCGCGGCATGGAGTGGGAGCGTTGGGTGCAAAACCAAACGCAAACATCATCCGACTGAATGACAGGAGGACGCGTCTCCCGCTCATTATTTATTCCTTTCAGGCAATTAATTCAAACGTTGCCGGCCAAACACACCGGACATGATCAAACAGAACAATAATGAGGCCAGAGTGCAAGCGGCAGCGTGCCGTTGCGTGGCCAAAGCAGAATCCTCAGACGTCACTTTCAATTTCTGAGTTACGTTTGGCTTTATTGATCCCTGTCTCGAGTTCTCCCTTTTCTTCCTTCACTTCCCTCCAGGGCCTCAGCATGCAGGCTGAACTGCACCCAACAGGATTATTCAGGAGTCTTGCCCATTGACACTCCAGAAACGAGGGGTACTTGCCAACGGGGAAGCTTAAACAATTTGCTACCCTGCAGACTCTAAATGTGGAAACATACACAGAAAAAGCTCTTTGTCTTTTACCTACTTAGCACACTAAAACAACACTGTGAGAGGGGGGAGAGAAAAAAACACGGTGAGCTTACATAAAACAAAACTGAGCTGAGTATGAATGATAAATCACCATGTAGAGCAGTGCTGGACGGAGCTGCTGGTGAGCACTGCAGTGGCCTCTGGTGTTGGTGTGGCCACCGGCATATTGAATTTCCCTGCTCGCTGCTGTCTACAGCAGATACAGTCTGGTCTGGCTACTGGTATCTCTTGTCCTTGCTATGACCTGCTTTGCACACAAATGCAACCCCCCCAACCTCCATATCATACATGCACACGAACAGGCACAAACAAAAATTTGAATGCTGCCCAAATTACCCCCTCAAGCCTCTGCCCGCACCCGGCATTGAGCCTGAAGTCAAGATTTGTGAGGGAATAAAATTTTATGGACATGCCTGAAGGATTACACGCAGGAAAACACTGGGCTAGCCGACAATTAATTCACCTATACTACTTTTTTTTTTTTTTTCCATTTCGGCTCTGTTGTTATGCTCCCTTCAAAAGCAGAAACCTGTTTTGCTCATCTGTGGATAACACTTAATCTGTTGGTGCTCCATATGTAGACGTTCACGCAATTCCCTCCACTTGTGGTCCGCCGTTTTTGTCTCTGTGCTCTCCTGCGTGGTGTCTTTTGTCTGTAAAAGCATTGCAAGGCTGCTTGCTCAGTACCCACGAGACATCTATTATGTGATTTGTATTCTCTTGACTTTTACATGCGCCTGTTTGTAATTGCACTTGCTACTGGCAGACACTTATGAGTGGAGCTCTATTGAGCGGTACAACTTTAGCCCGCAAAGTCCTTGAAAGGCTGTCTTTGTACTGTTCATCTATTTCACATTGCACTTGACGATCAAATAAACACAGAGAGGAGGGAAAGCGACTTCTGAAAGCTTGATTGGCGTCAGGACGGATAACGGCGGAGGCTATAATGAAACCCATAACAATAATCCGTTTTAACCGGTGCCGCTGTGGTGTTGAAATTGAAAGACGAAGGAGAGAGGTATCGCACGAGGTGGAAGGGAAAGGTGAAGATAGATAACCAGGGTGAGGTGAGGTCCTGGAAAGGAAAGTCATTGAGAATAAAAAAAAAAACAGCTGTAGTGGAATATGGATTTAGAGAGCAAGTAACTGCAGTGGCAGAAGTAGCTGTAGCAGTAGTATTAAGTGATAATAGCAGCATCGGCAATAAGAGAACGCAATGGAGGAGCATCAATATGACGAGGAGAGAGAAGTACAAGGACACAGCCGGGAAAGCTGGGGCAGAGAGCAAAACAAAGGAAAGACACACCCGCATAATTAACACCGGCATGCTGCAGCCAATTAAATATTTACAGAGGCACTTTCCTTCGACACCTTGATGATGAAGAAAGGCAGCTCAAGGATTATCAGATGCCGGGAGCCGCAGGCAGGAGACAAGGGGTTGGGGATGGAGGATTAAACATTAACCGGCACCGATATCCCTTTCTCTTCCTCGTCTGATCCCATTAACTCTGGACGGCTCAAATCCAACCTCGTGTCCACCTCTCTGAAACCCCCCCTTTTTTTTCTCCTCCTGCCCTCATCCTCCTTTTTTCCTCCTTCGCTCCACTCCTCATTCAGCCCTCCTCTCTCTCCTCCCCTATCAATGAAATCCCCGACTCCCCTCCTGGCTGCTTCCAACCCTCAGCACCACCTGTCAGGGACGGAGCAACAGGAGAGCTGGGGAGAGAGTGATGGGCAAGCAGCGAGAAACCACCTGGATGCCTCGCTCAAACAGCCCAACAAGATGGATATGCAGGTCGCTTGCTTTTCACAATTGCTGCTGAAGCAAAATGGATGTCGGCGGGATTCCACTTGACAGGAAATCTAAGAAATGTCAGAGAAGTCACGGTGAATGAATTGTTTTGAATCTGTCTGGTAATGTCATTTTTCCTCCCCCCCTCTCTCGGACCAAATGTTTATTTTTCTGTCGGAGGAATGTGGTTGAATGACTAAAACGCGCCTTTACGTGACTGAGCTTCATTTTGGCATTAGGCGCTCTGGTGGGCTCATCCTGAGGCATCAAGAGGGAAGGTTGGACATTTAGCCGCTCGTCAGTCAAGGCTGTATATTCGGTTGGTCCTTCAGGGTACTCCGGCTCTTTTTTTTTTGGCTAACACAGCTCGATCTCGCAAGCACGCCAAAACAATCAGCATTTACAGCAAAGCAGGTCATCACCCTTGGGTGCTCTAACTTGGCCTTACCAAGGATATGACATCTGCCCCCTTTTTTTTTTACTGCACACATGCCGCATCCACAATTCTGCCTCTGGTCGCCTCCACTCCCACCCAGCATCTCCCTCCTCCCCGGCTCCCTCCCACCTACTAATCCCTCTTCACACATCAATCAATAGAGCACTGCAGAGTGCACGGAGCCATATAGTACTCAATGCAGCAGTTGTACAACTTCAATGGGCAGCCACAGATCTTTACCATTGAATCAAGCGTGGCTGGGGAGAAAAGCCGAGCGTGCTAAAACCAGGGACGAGCCTCACTCCGCTTTCTTTTACCCCCTATTTTCCTTGGACTGACGCCTAAACCCCTTAGCAGTCTTGAAATCAATATAGTAGTTAAACTGTTACTTCCTTTCCCAGTGAGCACACACACACACACTCTCACACACACACTCTCTCACACACACGCCCGCCCGCCTGCCTTACACAAGGCCCTGTAGACTCCCCTAAATACACCCTGTGCACTGGTAATTTGACAGGTTTGTGGGCAAGTGCTGTCACTGCTTTAAAAGAGAGGCTTAAAATACTGATTCACCCCAAGTAGCTCCGCATCAATCATCCGCTGACAATAACATATTTTATAAGCATCAAAAGGAATATAATAACCTACAGTAAATGCAGCCTTAACAGCAGCATGGTGCCCTCCACTGCACCAAGCAAATCAGTTTACATTTAGTTAATTACACGGCGAAGCGTTCGGTGAAGGTGGGAACACTGGAATGATCTTTTGGAATCTTTTCTTTACAGAAGAATAGTCAGTACATTCAAGGTGCTCCTTGTATTTTCTTTCAATGCCTCCGACCAATTTCTTTGGCCTTACAAACTTGTTGAGTGTATGTTAATGTTTCCTTCCTTTGCTAATAATTTAAAAGCAAAAAAGTTCTGTTCTCTTGCTTTTATACACATTGCTCTGAAACTCTGCAGTATACCTTATAAATAAGATATTTTTCTGTTTTCCAGATCTATGTATGTGGATAAGGTTGTAGGTTTACACACATAAACAACTGTGGTCTTGGTTCACCTTGGCGATAATCACTACCTAACCTTTAAGGACGACTTTGGTGATTTTTCCTCTTTCTTTTTTTTTTTTGTAGGGAAAAAAACACATCATTATAAGAAAAAAAAAGATGGGCACTTTAGTTTATTTATTTAAAAACAACTCCAGCGACTAATAAAAGCAATCACTTTCCAAGTCTACGGAGAGCAGTTCCTGTGAGCGAGCGGCTCAAAAACATAGTTCCTTTAGTAAACAATTGCTGTTTTTTTCCTTCGCCTCGGCTTATATAATGTTAGCTTTAAGAAAATAAGACGCTCTGGACCGGTTTTCCTCTTCAGTTTCTGGGCAATGTTGTGTGGGTTTTTTTTTTTTTTGTCTCCAGTGCTATTGGCATTCAGAACCAGGGCCACTGAGTGTGTTCGGTGCTGAACACTCACCACCAGCCTCTCATAGTTCTGTTAAAGGGGGGAATCAGCATCTTGTTGTCACAATTAAATGAGTAATGTTGGTGCTCAGAGTTGCCCACACGGTTGTAAATGTTCCTGAGGGTTGTACTATGAAGTAACATAGCCACGCTTTGTTTTGTGTGAGCTGTCTTGACAAAACCTAAAACTTTAATTTAGAGATAGTGGATATCACAATTATCAACTTTCTTTACTTCGGGCCTCACGCCTGGAATCAAAGTGGGAGTTTAATGCGTCATCTAATTTTTGCACAAAATAAGCCGCCTACATCAGTCAAGACGAACAGGTTGTTATAAATGAGAGCTATGAAAAAGATAAAACATGTATTAATGACAAAATAAACTGGTTGAAAGCTGTTAATTGTGCGAGTTAATGTATTTTACCACATGTGTGCTGCTAATTTCTAAAGCTGCCCATTAGAAGTCTTAAATTGAAACTTCATACCATTAAATATATTAAGTATATAGGTCTGAAACTATGCCATAATAAAGAACACATGGATCCACAGTGTTCAGTATTGAGCCAAATCAAGGTAATGCTGATTGAATATCTTCTGTGATAAATACCAATAAACTAACTTTCAAACCCATTTTCTATTAGCTCCAATACCTGCAATGTAGAATTCACTTGGAAACAAATCAGGACCAAACATAAAAAAAACCCACATTCCTACATTTTCTGCATCACCAACTGAATGCACGCCGGTTCCCTTGACAACGTGAAGGCTACAGTTTGCGCAACTGTAATTACACGGCTTTGTTAAGTGGCATTATTAACATACCGCTCGACGGGTTTGAATATATGTAAGATATTGCCTCAGCTGAGAATCTATGCGGCTCGGGGAAAACATCGACCAAAGGTTGTGGCTCCCTACATTCCAATAAATCCACAGCTATAAACAGAACCTCCTCTGGAGCAGGTTAGCGGTGCCGCATAAGTTACCAAGGTGAGCTAGCTAGTTTAAGAGAAAAACGTCTTTCAGAACACTGGAAACTCACGGTGCCGCTTAGACCAATCATTTTTGCTTCATCGTACACCTTCATACCAAACCACAATGATCACACTCTGTCTGAGAAATTGCGAATTTGTCAAAATGACCACGTGTAGTGACTACTTCCTTATAGAAACTGCTTTCTGACGGCGGAAGTGATCGCTGTTAGTTATCTGTGGAGCTCTTTCTAAAATATGATGCAGATTTTTTGTCACAAAGAAGTTTATAATCTAGTGCAAAGGGGCGACCCGATGACGTGCATTTGGACAATAATGACGGCACAGAGGGCCGCAAGGTGGAGCAGTTGGCAGCAAGAAGGTCGCCAGTTTGCATATCGGTGAGGGATTTTGCATGTCGTTAGCCTCATAGCATAATTGCCTAAGTCATTTTTTGGTCAAATTGAGATATTTGCCTAACTTTACTCTCCTATCACTTCTGCACCATCCTGTCTTTCTACCTGTGTCATTGGCCAATCACATCTGGTTGAATGTACTGTTTAAAAATCAATAATAAATACCAATGTCATTTCTAAAAATTGTGTTTTTTCTCATTTCCCAAAAACATGAAAATATGACTTAGGCAAGTGTGCTCTGAGGCTAACGATGTTCTCCCCGTGCAGTGTGGGTTCTCTCCGGGTTCTCCAGCTTCCTCCAACAAGGTCCAAAAACATGTTGAGGTGAATTGGTGATTCTAAATTGTCCGCAGGTGTGAATGTTGGTTGTCTGTCTCTAAATGTAGTCCTGTGATAGACTGATGACCTGTCCAGGGTGTCCCCTACCTTCACCCTGAGTCAGCTGGGATAGACTCCAGCCCCCCATGACCCTAGTGAGGAGTAAGGGGTGTATAGATAATGGATGGATGGATGACGGCACAGAGGATGAGCTAAATATTTGCTAGCTTTGCGGGATTTGTCGAAAATAAGAAAAACCACAAAACATCACCAAAGTTCCCCCCTTCAGCCAACACCGAATGTTCGTAGCACACTGGGAACAAGCAGCCTGCATCTACAACCTTCTCCTTTGCACTCCATGGAACAGAGCCCCTAACTCCTACAGCTGCTGGAGGGCTTTGTCACTTAATTGCCGTTTGCTTTTGGCATTTGCTGAAATGACTGATGCACTGTCATTTTTCTTGGGAGGACAATCTCGCAAAGTCACATAATGTGTAATTTTAACACCATGAGCTGCGTTTCACTGTTATGCATTGCATGAAACAAAACTCCAGATATAAAACAAAACCTTCAGGGACACATTTTCGCAGTTTTCAATCATGATTTTCGCTCATTCAGACAACCCGATTTTTTTTGTCACCGATATGTAATTCTATCTGAAGCCTTTTGCCCAATCTGAAACTGTAATGTTCAAATATTTGAATAATAAATGCATCTATTAATAAATCCATGTAGTAAAACTGTGGACATGTTGTTGTGTTCCATATTTTTATTACTTATGGGAGCTCTGTTTATAGGATCCGGTGAGACTGAACAAATATTTCCAGTCATGCGGTTAAGCTCCCAGCACTGTGGTGAGGCTTACCCTATAGTTTACACTTGAGCCTCTAAGAGTCTACAATAAAAACAGCAATTACCGGCTGATAGTGACAGGAGACAAAGAAGTGTAATAGCATGGGAGCAGTTATTTTCAATAGGACCATTGGCTGTAAAGTGGAGTCAAAAGGAATGAGGCATCAAAAAGTCAGTTGAGTGTTTGGGCAGTATGTGTGTGAAATGGATGACCAGGCAGTACGAGCTGCCAATGGTCATTTATGACTCACTTGAAAAGTAGGACTAATGAGAAAAACAGAGTTTGACGAGAGCCTGGGAATTATTGCCATTGTTGTTAATCTGGACATTAACTTACACTGAAAGAGCTGAAATCATGCGGTTTCCATGAAAGACAAAAGATAATGCGCCGAAACTGCATTCAGTGAATTTTGAACAAAGTCTCCCGTCATTGTGGAGCTGAATAAAAGATTTCATTTAGCTTTTGTTTAGATATGTTTTTTTTTTTTTTTTTTGTGCATGCATAAGCCTTTGCAGCGGCGGCACCACCACTGACTTAGCTTATTAATTTTTTCCACCGCCATTCATTTCATTCTGATAATGACACATTTCTGGCAAAATATGCAAAATATGTAATATACTCAAACAGAGCAATAAGACCAGTTAATTGTAATGACTGAATGGAGAGCAATTAGCTGCTGTCTGAAGCCACCATGGTAATGAGCAATCTAAAATAAGTCATTCTCTTTTTTTGAGGCTTTTGCAAACAGCAAAACAACATTTCGGCTACAACAAATCAGCAACATTTTTTTATTTTTTTACATCGACACACTTCAAGCTCATTGAATGCAAAAACAACATCGCTAAAATGGGACGCTTCCAAGTGCACCTGGGTTATATTTATGCACAATGAATTCATGCATGTGTGTGTGTATTTCCTAGGATGAGTGTTGATGTGGGTTTTTTTGAGTTTGCGTAGGCTCACCGTAGCATGCATATGTTTGTTTGTGTGTGTGGGCTACCGTGTTCTGAACCAGTGGGCTGCTTGTTCACGGGTCTCGCTACCTGTACCACAGGGGGTGGTAAAAGAGTGAGGATGAAAAGAGGAGATCCAAGCAGGGGGATTAAAAAAAAAAGAAAAAAAAAAAAAAAGGATGGGAGTGCAGGTTGCAGGGAAAGAAAGGGAAAGTAGTGTAGGGCAGAAGAGGGGGAAGAAGGTGAGGGCCAGAGCCCAGGAGTAAGGTGCTGTCAGGATAATTCACAGCAGCAGTACTTGCTGCGAAGAACAAAACAGAATTACCTGAGGGAACAGAAATCCGCTAACACCTGCTTAGGAGGAAGCTCCTGAGGGACAGAATGGGAGAAGGAGGGAAGCAAAAAAAAAAAGAGGGAGGCATGGTGCAGTGCACTAAGGCGCTGGCAAGTACAGATGAAGTAAGCATCAGCATGTATGTGTGTGTGTGAGAGAGAGAGTGTGAGGGAGAGTGAATGTGTACTTGCAAGCTTGTGTAAATCTGTTTGCTGCGTGCATGCTTTTAAATCTGTGTGTGTGCATGTGGGTGTGTGGATGTTTAAATGTGCATTTTTGTGCATGTGTTTGCACACTTCCGTCTGTTTGTGTGCAGTCAGATTCCGCCTGGCTGTGCCCACAGCCATCCTTACAGCTGTGGATGGGGTTCATTTGCATTCTGAATCGCAGCAGCTCTTGCCATTGTTGTTCCTGCTGCGACTTGTCGCCGCTAGATCCTGCACACATAGCCGCCCGTGCCAGTTGTGCCTGGCTACAGATGTGCAGGAGAGCACGCGGCGGATATTCAAACCCCCCACCACAAGCTCAGGCCGCGGCCTATAAGTTGGAGGGAGGCTGGCTGACGTCATTTTCCGTTTCGAGCCACCTGATTCACAAGGCTGGAGCGTGTTCTCCTTCAACAAATCTCGGAGCCCCCCTCGCTTCCTGTCTGCATCCTTGTCTCACACCAGATGGGAGCCGGATGACTCCCCAGCTAACTTTTGGCACCACTGGCGTGCTGCTGCTGCTGCTGCTGCTCAATTGCAGAAAAGCGCATACTCATTCCCTAGACAGCATGATAATCTTGCTCATGTTGCCTGTTTGCCCTCTTCATCTTGTTGAGCAAAGAGGCCCTCTGAGTTAAGAATATTCCAGACTTCGAAGACAAGCCTGCCCCCCTTTTCACCCTCCAACCTCTCCTTTCAGCCTGGGTGATGGCATGCTTTTGGTATTTCTTTAGAGAGGCCAGTGCATTAGAAAAGAGCAATCGATAGAGAGCCCATTTAATCTTTACGGCTGAGTAAAACTGAGAGGGATCTCGTGTATGACATGCAGACAAAAATACTGAGAATGAAAAACAGAGAGATGAGAGGTAAGAGGTAAAGGTGAATTAATGTGTCATAGTCTGTTTGAGCAGGAAACAAGCATGCAGCCGGTTACTTGGGGCGAAACTAAGCTGTGCGTTTATGTCAGCCCTGGTGGACTGAGCCACTTATAAATCTGCTGGCTCATGTTCCTGATGAAGCTGTTTTACCAAAGCCTGAGGCTATCAAGGAGTATGAGGAAATCAGGAGCATAACTAAAGCTGTGACAGAAGTAATGTGTAATTAAATACAATGCCACTGGCTAATTTGCCTTTCATTTATCTCTACACATCAGGTTTTTTTTGTGTGTGTGCGCTTTCTTATTGTGTTTTCTTGCAGAAAGGGTTGTATAACTCCTTTTGTGGAGGTTATTAATCTTTCAGTGCACTGTTACAAACATAAACAAATTCCTAAGTCACCATAAGTTATTAGAGGGCCGTCTCCTTGGAGCTGTTTGAATTGGATTAATGCTCCTTCATGTGGAGCACTGAAAATGATCCCTGGTTCCTCTCTCCCTTATGTGTGAGCTGCAAAACAATTTTTACTACTGTGCCACGAGCACACACACACACACACACACACACACACACACACACACACACACACACAAGCACGCAAAGAGTGCAGACGTTCGCTTATGCATATGCATGTAGCCGCACGAAAATGTGAAAGCAGGTATTACCTACAGACATTCTCACTCGCTCTGCCACCTTGACAGTTGTAACTGTTGATAACCGCAGCAAAAAAAAAAACGGGAGAATCATTTATTTTTCAAGTGTCTTACAATTTACGGGCTACAACGCGCTGGGGAACAATGGGGCATCAAGACGTAGCCATCTCCCAGAGACATAAATTGAAATATTAATAATAAAACACGCACAGCTGCCAGGATGTATCGCAAATGTCACAGACTGTGTAAAAATTAGTGGGTATCGGAATGACTCTTGTGATAGTGGACGCCTACACCGGTCAGCCACAACAATAAAACCACCTGTCCAGCGGGTCTCTCTCGCGCTGCCGAAACAGCTCCAACCTGTCAAGTCTCCATAAGACCTCTGAAGGTCTCCTGTGGTACCAAGGCATTCGCAGCATGTCCCTAAAGTTCTGCAAGGACTGGACTTGTTTTTCCAGCACATTCCACAGACGCTCTATGGGATTTAGATCTGGGGAATTCTGAGGCCATCTCCGCAGCACATTGAACTCTTTGGTATGCTCCTCAAACCTTTCCTGAGCAATTCATGTACTGCAACAGGGTGCATTATCCCGCTCAAGAGGTCACCCGCAGCAGGGAATACAGCTGCTATGAAGGGATGCAAGAGGTCTGCAGCAATGTTTAGGTACAGGCGGTATGTGTCACAGCAACATCCATATTAATGCCAGGACTCAAGGTTTCACAATAGAACATTGTCAAAAGAATCACACTGCCTCTGCTGGCTTCCCTTCTTCCCATAATGCATCTTGCGTCTATCTCTTCCCTATGGTAAACATCACCCACATACCTGACCGTCCACATGATGTGAAAGAAAAAAAAACCAGGCCACCTTCCACAATTGTTCCATGTCCCAGTTCGGATGCTCACGTGCCCACTGTAGGTACTTTCAGGGTCGGACAGGGGTCAGCGTGGGCGATCTGGAGCGATGCAGCCCTTATATGCAGCAAGCTATGTGTTCTGACACCTTTCTGTCATGTCCAGCATGAAGGTTTTCAGCAATTTGTGGTTCTTCAGCGGGGTCGGAGCACCGGACCTGGGCATCGATGACCCTGTTGCCAGTTCACCAGGTATTTCTGCGAAACGTTTTGTAGGTAGCAACCGCTACGTACTGGGAAAACCCCAGCAGACCTGCTGTTTTTGGAGATGTTCTGACCCGGTTGTCTAGTCATCACAATTTGGCCCTTGTCAAATTTGCTCAGAAACCCTGCGCTTGGCCGTTTTTCCTGCTTCCAACATATCAACTTCAGGAACTGACTGTTCCCTTGCTGCCTAATTTATCCCTCCCCCTGACAGGTGCCATTGTAATAATAAAATCAATGTTATTCACTTCACCTGTCAGTGGTTTTTGTTATGGCTGCATTCTTTGCTACAATGAATGTTTTGCACAAAAAAAAATAAAAGAAATTTTGCAAAGTGGAAATATAAGTTTGCTCCTTTTAAGTTCTGTACTTAGCATAAAACACACCCGGACAGGTTCCTTAATTTACATGTCATTCATTATTACTATTCAGCAAGAGAGCAAGCGAGTGTGTCACGGCGAGATCGCTTTTTAACACGTAATTTCTAACCTTTTTACAAGCTGTCTCATTATCTTTACTCACTCCATGCTGCATCGGCACCGGGTTTCATCTGCAAATGACCCAACAAAACATTAGCCAGATGTTTATTCCCTGCATTTTCCCAGCTGTTTGGAGTAAAGGATGGAAATCAAAGCCCTCAGATGTAAGTTAACCTCCGGCGAGATGACATGACTGGGGCCTGACTCAGTGCATTCAAACCCTGATTGAAACAAGGTGTCGAACAAAGAGGAGGTGGCGAAGAGGCCCAGTGAATATCTTTAAGGAAAAATCTGTCCTCTGATTCTTTTCGCGCTGTTACGCAACCTATCAGCAATCTGTGATGTTCAGTGTGTTCTAGAAGATATTTTGCGGTGAAGTAATTTGCTTTTTTTAGGTTGTACCCACTTTGCAGCAATCTGGCCTATCCATTTCTATTAAAGCTTGTGATTTCTCCTGGTTCCCTTGAATTGCACCGTTAGAGCAGGAGAGATTTAGAAAATGCACCAGTGTCCTTGAAGCTCAACCTTTTTGAACCCACCATGCATTCTGCTCTACTCGGGCTACTATAGCCTCCAAAAAAAAAAAAAAAAGAGTATCATAGCTCCACCGAACATCTAAAACAGCTGGGCCTAAGTCCTTTATGCACCGAGCTGGAGACCTTGTCAGAATCTAAATGAATTCTGACACTTTATTTTCTCCTTATTTCTCTCCCCTGCTTCGTACAGTCGCTTCCCTCCACGTCTGTCAATCTCTGCTGCTTGCTATAGGCTTCGCAGATTATGTTTAAATACAATGTTGTGAGCTCGCATGCAGAACCCGGTGTCCTCATGGCGATACGCGGAGATGCTTGAATAAATCGAGAACAAGCCAAGAATTGTCTGCTGTAACTTTAACATGGCTCACTGTCTGCCGAGGCCTTACTTTCAAGGCAGACGAGCTTCACTAACTACATTTTTGGATTATTTTAACAAAAGTCCCCAATTAACAGCTAACACATCCCAACATCAAGGACGCGCGAAATCGGCAGTTCTAAATCATGAATAAGGACCTTAAATCTGCCGACATCATCGTGAAGCTCAACAGGTGCAGCAACTGTAACTATCCTCCTCTCTGTTACGTTCTCCTTCTAAGCTCCTAACACCTCCTCGAATACGTCTCTGATCCTCTCTTCCTCGGTCCCGCCCTCTCCCGGCTTCCCTTTTCTCTCCCTTTGCCGGTTTTCCCTTCAACCCTCTTTTCCCACCCCTCTTTCCTCTTCCTCCCTCCTACCCCCCTCCTATACCTTCTTATCTTCTCTCCTCCTTAGTCATCTCCTCTCCCCTGCAACGCCACAGCTGATCTTCTCCCACGTCTAATTCACCCGCTTATCTGAGCATACAAGTTCCACAAAGCTCTATGATCCCTGTCACCTCGCAGCCCTCGTGGGAATCATGAGTCAGTGCTGCAGATAGATGATGGTGTAAGAGCTGGTTGGAGAGAGAGAGAGAGGAGGGGAGGAGGAGGAGGACGTTGAGGAGGTGACAGAGAGGTGGGGGAAGGAGGAGGAAGAAGAAGAAGCTCTGCCTGGGAATGCTGAGGTAGTCAGAGAAGAAAGAGAAAGCAATGAAGTGCAGAAAAGAGGGCAAAGATAATAGAAATCTGAGGGTCGCAAATAAAAACGACGGCCGTACGAGGGGGGAAACGATAGACACTTGCTGCTGAGTGGAGAAGGATAAATCCATTTCCCCCCTCACACCGTTTTTTTTTGGGTTCAGAAACTTTACCGCATTTAATCAGCTCTCCTATGCTTTGTGTCACCTGTCACCGCAGATTACCTGAAACAAAGCGGATACGGCATGACGTAACCGCACGGGGGAAGAGCGAAAGGACGGGAACAGGAGTAAATTAAAAAAGTACAGGGAAAAGGAGTGGAAAGTGAGTGAGAGACACGGCTCCCCAGATAAAGACGGAGACAGGCGGAATGTCGTTGCTGGAGATTTAGTGCAGATGTGTCACACAAATCCTGATCTTTAGTCAGACTCTGACAGGCAAGAAGAACATCGCGGAGCCCTCCTCCTCCTCCCCCATTAGTCCTCCTCTTCCTCATTTTCTCCCTCCTCTCTCCTCTCTGTCGTCGCTCCCTCTCCGCCTCATTTCTCCATTTGCCTCACTCCATTCCTCCCGGTTTTTTTTTTTTCCCCTCTTTTGCTCTGCATCATCTGGTTTTCTCAGCGCACCTACTTGACTCTATTTCCTCAGTCCATCTTTTCCACTCTTTCTTTCTCTCTGCTGCTACTCTTCTACATTCTTTAGAAAGAGATGTTTCATTAAAAAAAAAAAAGCTTCAAAAGTCAGTTTCTGCTGCCCGGTCTGTTCCTGCCCTCTCGGTCCCCTCTCTTCCATCCCTCCTCCTTCTGTGTCACTCTCCTGGTAGATTTTTTTTTTTTGCTCTTCATCTTCCTTGCCTCTCTCCACTAATGAATTTTGGGCACTTTGCAGCCACAGATGGTGCAGCAGGCAGCCCCTGGCGGCAGCGCCCTGGCTTAACAAAGAGGGGAAAAGAGAGGGAGAAAGAAAGCCGGAGTGGTGCAGCGACAGACCGTCTGCCATCACCTCTCTTTAAAAGTCGACGGCACAACGGTGAATGAGCAATCGCACAAAACCCCGCTTCCTACTATGTATGGAAAAACCGATGTACACACTTCAGCCGGACAGCCATTACGAGCACACACATCACCTTTTGCTCTTTCTTCCCCCACCACTCTCTCTTTTTTTTTTTTTCTCTTGGTGGCACTCTGGTTAATTGCAAAGCCGTGTTCCTTTCTGGCAAGCTTAAAACCTCTTTCCCTGCAAGGGAGCCTTCGGGCAAAGAAAACAATGCTTAAGTTGTGTTTCCTTCCCAACCTTTCCAACCAGCAACACACCCTTATCTATTTTTTTTTTCCTTTAAATTCAACTCACACACCTTGCAGGACTCCATACTTAATTTATTCTGCCCTTGGTCTCTGGGAGACCTAAAAACACATCAAGGACTGTGTGAAGGCATCAGAACTGAAGGCATGCATGAGGTGCAGAATGAAGCTGGGTTTTGAACAAATATTCGTCTCGAAAAAGTCTCAGGGAAATATTTTCAAAAGTATAATTGCTGTTTATTACAGAAAATAGGATTTCTGTCAGTTATGATAACATTGTAGTCACCAAAGCACTTTCTGATTACTGGAAAAAATTGGCAACTTTATTAGAACTAAATCATATGCGGGGAAATTAGTGTTTCGTCCTTCAGAGAGATCGTAAACAAGCAGCAGTATAGCCAGATTATGTACATCAGTTGGGTCCATTCAAGGAGCCAGAACCTCTTCGAAGGGTCACAGGATTAAAATAAGGGATCACAACATCCATCCATCCATCCATCCATCCATCCATTATCTATACACCACTTAATCCTCACTAAGGTCATGGGGGGCTGGAGTCCATCCCAGCTGACTCAGGGTGAAGGCAGGGGACACCCTGGACAGGTCACCAGTCTATCACAGGGCTATGATTTACAAAACAGCAGATAAAATATATTTTGGTTACACCTGTATCTATCTTGAATTTAGCACAACACCTCTTCATGTTGCCCCAGGCCACCGAAACCAATTTGAAAATTGATCTGAGAATGAGGGCTGCAAGGTGGGGCGGTGGTTAGCATCTTTGCCTCGCAGCAAGAAGGTCGCCAGTTCACATCCCAGTGGGGGCACCGGGATCTTTCTGTAGTTTGCATGTTCTCCCCGTGCAATGTGGGTTCTCTCCAGGTTCTCCAGCTTCCTCCCATGCAGTCCAAAAACATGTTGAGGTTAATTGGTGATTCTAAATTGTCCATAGGTGTGAATGTGAGTGTGCTTGGTTGTCTGTCTCTAAGTGTAGTCCTGTGATAGACTGGTGACCTGTCCAGGGTGAGTCAGCTGGGATAGACTCCAGCCCCCCATGACCCTAGTGAGGACTAAGCGGTGTATAGATAATGGATGGATGTATTTTGCTTAAATTTAGCGCGACACCTCTTCATGTTGCCCCAGGCCTCCGAAACCGATTTGAAAATTGATCAGAGAATGAAAATAAGAAGGAAAATCTTCCCAGGACCAGCTTAATGTCATCCACCGCGTGCCAGGAGGGTCACCATTACAGACATCTCATTATAAGGGATTAGAATGTAAAAACCGATCTACATTATTTGGAATAAAATTGAAACTGAATGTGGCAAAATTTACATTTCGGGCCGAGCTGGCTTTCTCATTTCCAGATTCGAGATGTCAGACTCGGCGAGACATGCCTGCAGGCTGCATGGAGCTCAGGTGTAATCTCCAGGTGAGCATGTTTGATTTTCCTCTGCCCACCCCCTCAGCTCCAATATCGTTCTGTAAATGAAGACGAGGTTGTAAATACAGGGGCCATCAGAGAGAAGACTATGTACTCTCGTGTGTCCCTATATGGTCAGCACATCCTGGGGTAACGCTGAATGATTTATGAATTCTGGGAGATTTAGAAAAGGCACAGCTCAACTCTATTCTACGTAAACCGCCATAGAGAGCTATGTATAGCACCAATGGGCATATAGGTTAATTGTGCTAACTCAAGGGCGTCCCAGCTGTGATGCCCTTGAGAGATCTACCATTATACATTTTTAAGGCCAAAGCAATCCTTACCCCCTCCTCCATCCTCCCTACAAAGTTTTCCCATTTTCACCCACTTTCCCTTCCCCCTCTTCTCCCGTCTCCCTCCCTCTCTCTCACCTCTGCAAACAAACTGCCTCGTCATCATCATCGTTTCCCTTGACAATGTCGGTTGCTTTCGGTGCCCCAGGTGAAAGCTGTTCTCCCACGCAGGAGGTCAGAAGTTCAAGTCCTCTGTCTACTGCCAAACTTTTCGGGAAAGTGGGCAACATCACCTTGCCGCGCTTTTGTTCTCTTGACATTTTAGACAAAGTGCTTGTGATAAAAAAAAAAGGAGAGAGAGAGGTGGGGGATTTTTTATATATTTATTTATTTATTTTTTCCCCAGACTCAGGGGTTTTTCTGGATTTTCAGGGAGTAGTGAAGTCATAGCTGTTACATCAGTTTCTGTGCTGCACACCTCTACACAATAGAACCTCACACCTTTTCCGGAGGTGTTGAATTATGAACAAACACATTACATAATAGTGTATGTAATTTTTTGCAAATCATCGCCACATGTTTTTGCACCTCCAGACAATAAATTCTTGTAGGAAAACAGAGCATTTACTCCTTGTAATCGCTGCTCCGAACCTGAACTGGCAGCGAGTGAAATGGATACCATTATGTGCAATTTTACATCATGATGGTAATACATAATAAACGACATAATAAATAACCAACCAACCAAAATGTACTTATAAGGCTATTTAAAACAGAAGTAAATATGAGGCGGGGGGGAAAACAAAGAGCGAGATAAAAGAGAAGACAATAAATAACCAGAGTAATACTCACGCAATAAATGATTTAAAAATCAAGAGAGAATAAAATGAGCTTTAAGATATCTCATGAAAATGTGCAGTGATTTGGCGAGACATCACGCTCCTCACATCCTCGTACTTTGTCACTCCTTCTTCCTCTCCCAGAGGAATAAACAAACCACAGAACAAGTTTGCTCCAACTTTTTTTTTTTTCCTCTCTCTCCTCTCTCTCTCTCATCATTGCTCTTCCTCTCTGTCTTCTTCTCATTCTCCATCATTCCCTGAGGTAGGCGGCGGTGCGGGGGAAACTGACAGCCATCATTGCATCGTTTGTCGGCTCGGCTGCTAATCTGCATGGCGTTAATAATTGATTGAAGGCTGCAACCACAGATCTATGATGGACTCTCTCCCCCCTCCCCACCCTCTCCATCTCTCTCACTCTCATTCGTTCCATCTTTTCTCCTCCGCCTCTAAATATACTCCCACTTCACTTCCCCCATGCTATCAAAATGCATTTTCTAGCATTTTTCTTCATTCTCGCTCTCTTGATGAATCAACTGAACCATCCTAATTCTTTTCTCACACTCTCGGTCTCTCTCTCATACATACACAAACGCACTTTGAGCGCCCACCCACCACCACCACTCCACCACTCCACCACCTCTCTTCCACCCCTCAGCCTCACTGCGAACCCTTTACATCTCTGTCTCGGCTTTTCATCCACCTGTTCAGTTTTTCAGATGAGCTTTCTCAAGTTGTTCAGCTGTCTCCGCCATGTGAGGTGGTTTTATGTATCCTTTCTCCAACAAACAACAACTGAACAATGCTGTGTCAATGCCTTGCCACCTGTCCTAGCATAGGCAGCGCCACGCTAGGCACATACAGGGCAGTACGCGCACACACAGACACACGCACACACACACGCGTGCACGCACACAATTTTTTTTTTACTTGACAACATAATCCTGCCATGCTGCTGTCTGTGATTTATGAGACCCAGTTAAAAGGATGTGAGGGTTCTCTCTTCCCCTCACCCCTCTCTCTCCCTCTTTCTTTATATCTCTAAGGGTTGTGTGGAAGTGTGTGTGCATGTGTGTGTGTGTGTGTGTGTGTGGTGAGGAGGGGGTGTATCTATATGAGGGTGAACCAAGTCACTCGAGTTCCCCTGTGATTTCTAACCACGGGCTCTCGCAACAAAGCACTGCAGTGCTCATCACTCACCTACTCGGTACACATGTGTGCACACATGCAACACAAATGCACCCAAATTAATAACGAAACGCATGCACACGTATGCACGCAGAGTCATTTGTTTTCTTCCCTTCAGGCCAAATTGCATTCACTTGGTCTTCACCCTTAAATGTATTCATTTAGGTGATGAGGGCTGGCTTGTTGCCCCGCAAAAAGCGATGCAGGTTTCCACCATGTGAACATATTTACACCCCCACGACGTGAGTTCATGCGTGTTCCCGCACACAGAGGCACGATGGTGGTGCTCAACGGCTCGCCTGCTGTTTTTGATATACAAGCGAGGTCGCCACTGTGGCAATTAATTAGTGGAACTAAATAAATCAACAGCGCACGTAAATGTGATTTTGGATATGCACGGTTAAAGTATAATTTCGACAGAAGTAACAATGACCTTAGGGGAGCTCCTGAATTTTTTATCTAGTCTTGACGTACTTTGTTGTAGCGGGGCCCTACTATCCCAATATTTAGTTTAATTTCTCAGGCGAAGTGTTGGACTTCAATGGTTTTTGGTAAAATTACCACCACAAAGACTGTGAACCACTCGTTGTTGTGTTTTTTTCGGCACTCTATGATCAAACACTTGCTGACTCAAATCAAACTTTTATCAGTCGGAAACCTCATTTATAGGCAAAGTTCTCAAACATCTGTTTGTGTTTTGACAATGTTTAAAGTTTAAGGATGTGGCTGCTTTTTTTTTTTTTTATAAACCAGAAAAACAGTTATTTGAAAAACAGATTGGTTTGGTATCTGCGCCGCTCTGTGTTCTCACATTTTGTGTTGACACTAATGTAGAAGAATCTGAATAACCAATCATAATTATTTCAGCACATGCTGTCTCTTCCAAAACAAACATTCGTATTTATTGAAATTACAATCTAACTGATAGCGTGCAGACCTGGGGCAGTACTGCTCTCTAGCATTGAAGGGGACTGCTTATTGTAGGGTAACACGTAATTCAGCATTCCTGCTGAATTTTACTCCATGGATGCTTTAAGACCATAATGGGAGGTCATAATGGGGACTCATCTGTGCCCCAAGGCCCCCTTAGCGGGTTTTTGCACCACTCTGGCATGGTGAATTTCCTATGCTGTCCACATACATGTTTCTTCCTGCTGCAGTCGTTCGCATCTGCACCATCAATCTCATCCTTCCAGATGCACTCAGGACATATATGTTTTCTGCACTCGTACACACATTTTCCCCCTCCAGACACATAAATTCATAATAACGTCTTAAGGCAGCCATCCACAGCAACATAAACACATTTAGAGGAATCTAAGCAGCAGGAGACATAGTGCGGTGTGTTTGTACGGGTGTGTTTCTCTGTGCGCGTATGCCTGAGTGAGTGTGTGTGTGTGTGTGTGTGTGTTGGAGTGTGATGTGCATGGGGGCTTGGCTGGGGTTGGGACTTTGGCAGCAGCCAATCTGCCCAGGCTGTTAGTCACGACGCCGTGACACCCCCAGCTCCCAGGCACTGCACGGGTCATTAAGGAGCAGCAGCACAGCCGGAAGATGACCACACACACACACACACATATATGCACACACATGAGCACACAAAGGCACACTGATACGCATAAGCACATAAACACACTCGCATGTGACATCACTAGAAAGAAGCAGCACCTCTTAGTCGCCACCAGACTGGTTAAAGGGGACTGAATGATACGCAGAAGAGCACCAAAAAAAAAAACCCAACTACAAAAACATGCAAACTACTTCCACAACCTTCCACAGGGGGAGCCAGCGTGGCATGAACCAGCCAAATGGGAGTCATCTATTCAATTACTTGATTAAATCCTGAGCCCCCAAGGGCCCCGGAGACTCAGGAGGAGGCTAATTGAGAGGATGGGATCTTTGCCGCAGCCCGACTGTTGCTCTGCATCCTGACCCTTGCCACCGCATGTTACTCGGGCCAAGCGGGGGCTGCATGGGGACGGGGGCCCAAGATATGATCTCCAGGCAAGACAGAATCGGAGCAAGAGGGGGGTCAGCGCTGGATGAATCGATGAGATAAGTGGATTAGAGTCGATTCCTGCTTCCACGGACTTAACTTTGAACCTGAGATGGGGCAACAACAGGAAAGATACTCGTGCATAGCCGGTGGTGATCTCCATTCAGATTCCCGGAGAGCGGTTGTTTACCATTGCGGGAGAGAAAACGGCATTTTTTATTACCTCCTTTTTTTTGGGGGGACTTTAATTGCTCTGATCTATAGGTGTAATAAAAGAAGCTGAGAAATAATCAGTGTCCCAGGGAGTGTTGAGTGGTTTCTCGGTCACCAAAGTGAGATGCTCCCCACCTGGAGGGGAAACTTGTTTCTGTTAAGGGCAATGAAGGAGGAGGGAAAATTTTAAATGGCTTTTAATTAAATTTTAATCAAGAGATAATTTTCCCTTCCCCAAACCATTTAGGAGAAAGAGATGGATAGAGCCGAGTAGCAGGGCGAAAGAAAGAGCGCCGCGGCCATGATAGATTGGATGTTTAAACCCTGCAGAGAGCCCATCGCTGGTGTCTTGTTAAAATTTAATCGATCAGTTGATTCTCAATGAAGCTGCCAGATCTTGTAAAAAAAATAAAAGAAAAAATAAAATGAAGCCACGATAAAGGTGAAATTCTTCAATTTGGCTTGGCTCCACTCACCTGAGCTTACTCTATAACGCTCTACGAGAAGAGAAGTCTCAAGGGGAAACCTAAAGCCAATATTGTTGCTTTAATATCAGGTCAAAGTGAGGTCTTTTGTAAATGTATTTGCGCTGTGAGAATGAATACAATTAGTGTTGTAGTCCTCTCCGGAGCTCGCACATTATTGTTGATAATGCCACCACCTCCTGTACAGCTAACACCTTCGCTTGGCCACCAAAAATGACCCGACCTTTAAACAAAGGCTGGTGCTCAATACAACGTTATTACTTTATTGACTTCAGTGGCTTAGTAGTGCCAGTGCTGCACTGTAGACATTTCATCCTGAATGTCAGACTGCTGATGTCACAGTTGCCCGGGAAGCTGGACCCATCTTCATGAAACCACGGAGCCATGTAATCAGCTAACCCCCCCCCACAACTCCCTCTTGCTTAGCTCCACTCCCTGCTCTTTATGAGATGCTCGGTGGGACGGGGCGGGCTGCATTCTCGCCTAAAGCCTGACCACAACATTACATTCTCCTCACTGATGTGCGGCAATATAAGAAAACACCACCAGTAATCACATTATCATATTCACGCGGCGTCTGTGTGACTTATGGAGGAGCAGGGACTAGCTGCGAGCTGGATGTTGCATTGGATTACATTTCAGCTGAGTGTTTCCTGCCGTTACGGCTGGCTATTACTATTATCACTTTCCTTGCTAGGCAGGATGGCAGCGGAGGAGCGCATAAAGTGAAAATGTCACGGGGGTTTTAGTGGGTAGGAAGAGGTTTGGAGGGGGGGGGGAGTGTGGTAAGAGGCTTTGGTGCACAGGGCAGAGTATGTTTCTGACATGGTGTGTGACGAGGGGCATCGCGCCAACCCCTGCTCATGAATAAGACATGGGCTGAAAGGGCCACTGGGGCGCCCCCTGTCCATTTGCCATTTGCACGCTTGGCCAAAGCCATGGAGGATGACTGGTGAGGGAGTACTGTATGGAGTTGCTCTAGGAATACACCATGGAGATGGAGAGTGCGTGGTGGAGACTGCTGCATGCAGCTGTGCCATTTGTGAATTGAGTGTCCGCTGCACCGACCATAATTAATAACTGGCTTTCCTGATTACACTGACGGCAGCAGCGCGTCAATGTGACTGCGTTTTTAAGGAAAACATCTGGGATTCTTTGTGTGCCTCTCCGCATCACCCTCCTCCTGCACATGGACATAACGTCGCCGTTCCCGTTCGATGTGTGTCGAGCGTGTGACAACAGACACAACACCGGTAGACAAACGGCTGCAGGGCGAGATTTAGTAATGCTTCGCAGTGCATCGATAGTGCTTACTTTGGATACAGATATTTGCCTTAATCATTTCCGAAGTCGGCCTTGGGCTCACAAATTGATGTCCTTTAACGATTTCCAATAACAACCAGCATCTCCTGGTCATACTTTTTGCGAGTTCAATCTGAAGGAAGATCGTTTAATATTGCATGGAAATCTGAATGTTGAGGTAGCTTTTGGAATTAAAAACAAAATCATTGCGCTTGTTTTATTTCTTTAGCTCAGGCGGGTGAACCAGAAATGGTTAATGACTTTCATCAGAAATGCATCCGACCCAACCCCCCCTCTCCCCCTCTTGGGAGGTCAATCTAACATCGATCTGCCACTCTCCTTTTTTCTTTCCCTCCTTTTCTTCTCCTTTCTCAACTGGCCGAGGAAGATGGGAATCAATAGAAAATCAAGGAAACAGCTACAAAATAAGTTGATCGTGAAATGCTCCAGACTGAACTTTTACTTCAAAAGGAACTTCTGAGAGACACACACACACCAGTCATGAGAACTTTGAAGCTCGGGCCTTGTGGATGTGAAGCAGCAAATTGAGGTGAAAAGTCAGAGGGAGGATGCTAGCTGCTCAGATAGAGGATAAGGGGTCAAAAACACTACAGATGAATGGGACAAATAAGTGCTCTGCTGTTAACACAACCTGACACCTGTAGAAAAAGGCTAAGTCTTGCTCAACATGGCTGTTTTTTGACTATTCGTCGGACAAAGCTGGCTGTCGAGCAGGTCTCTGGGTTTTCAGCTGACAGCTCGGACAGGGGTGTAATGAGCGTCTGATTAGCCTCGGAGTTTTTCTGGGAATTACAGCTGGCATCTGCACAATCCTCCGGTAGAACGGCGTGAAACCTGCCACCTCTCCTTGAGGCTCGCTCGAATGTAAACAGCCCTAACTGGCTGGCATGGCCTTTAACCTCCGAGCCCACGAGTCTCCTTCCTCGCGCTTTTAATACACCTTTCAATTGAAAAATGTGTATTTCAGACGGCAGCGGGATAGTTCAAGAGAGCTGTTAACCGCTGACCTCGCGGCTCACGGTGCCTGTTAGCAGAGCGACATGTCTAACCGAGCCACGCTAGGCCAAACAAATTAGGCAATAAACAAGGAAAAGGACTGGAGGCACCCAACTGAAAGCTCGAGCCACAATAGCTTTGGCTGGACATTCAATTTTCCACCGTTACCATGCCCACACCCCGGTGGAGATGCTGAAGAAGCAGCTGGGGCCCCATCCTCAAATGCCTCTTATGTAATAAAGTGTTGAAGTGGAAGGGAACACTGTTTGTAGGAAAATCCAGGACTGATTGTGTCTTTTCTACACAAAAACCTGAAAAGAAAAACAAACCCAGAAGCAGCAGCACGCTCTGCAAATCTAACAGCTCACAGCTCTCTAAACCACACAGCTTTTCAGCCGTCGCATTAACACGAGAGAGGCTGTGTACAAACAGTTAATTAAAGAAACCACAACTCACGTCAAGCAGCTGATCCAGGATATATATTGCTCCACTCCCATATAACACCAAGAAGACATAGGAGTAAATGAGGGAGATGCCCATTAGCAAGTGGTGGGCATTCATTATGTAACAGATACGCATTTAATGAGATCACACTACATGGCTTCTACATGTTCAAGGAAGAGGCCTCGGAGTCGTACAAAGCGGGCGTTCATTTCAGAGAGCCTTTAATTAGAGCCGAGCGGAAAACATCCAGCGGAAGCTCAGCAGCGGGGCTCCAGACAAACTTTTCCAACTGGTAGCACTGGTGCGACCCTCCCACCGAGGCACAGGCGAAACTCCTCACTTGCTGCGCGTCTGCTTATCGGCAGCAACATTTACCGACGGTCTTTAAACGCCTCGCATTAGTAGACGCTGCTTGGTGGCTGCAGTGCTTTTAGACAGGTGTGTGAGGGGGGAAAGAAATGGTTTGAAAAGCATGAAATAAGGTGTTCTAGAGTCAGATTTGTCCAAGATGAGTTTTGTTTAGAATAGAATACTGATTTTATTGATCACAGCAGCATCCAAAAATATAGAAAGTACAAGAAAATAATAATTAAGTCATATGCATCCTGGTGTCGGCACACAGCAGGTCCAAGGCCCCACCGTCTCCGGTTGGGGAGAATAGTAGAGAGCGATGTATGGTCTCCTGAGATGACGATCAGAGACTGAGGGTGTGATGTTTGGATGTATGGATGGGTTCACAGGCTGCAGCAGCACCAGTCGAGGTGGGGGGGGATGTAAGCTGTAATCGCCAAGACGTGCGAAAACTCCCTCGGCAGGTAAAACGACCGCAAACCAACCGCCAGCAGTTCAACATCCTTCGTGCAGCGCCGCTCTTTAACGCTAACGTGCCCAGCATTACACCATCTCTCATTCACATACATGGCGAGTCCCCAGTCTTTCTTCTCACCACTCTCCCTCCAGCTCCGGTCCAAAGCTAGTCTAGAGTGAGTTCATTCAGCGATGACTCCAATTGTATCCACGTGTGCTTTCAGTGACATCCGTTTTTAGGAAAGCTTCTATTTTCTGCATTCTGCATTTTTTAACGTATGCACCACAGTCAATCGCATTCATATAATGGTGGGAAGCTAAAATCATGATTATGATTGTTAAGCATTTTATTTTATAGCCCTACTACTGCCTTAGCTATTGTAATTGAATATACTGCATTTTTTTCCTCAACCGGTTCAGTTGGTATCTCTGCACCTGCACTCTAATCGTCATATAAGTCTGAGTGTGGACCTCTTCCTCTCCACCAGCTGCCTCCTCTTTACCTTACTTAGCTTTAAAAATAAATCAGCTATAGACCGCTTCATCTTTGGAACACGCAACAGCTAAATAACTTATTTGTTTTTGCATCAGGCAGAAACAGACTGACAGACCCAGGGAAGAAATGGACTTTCCACCACGATGGCTAAAACAACAACAACAGAAGCTTGGGTGATAATTGCGAACAAGTTGGAGAAGGGTAAACCGCTGTTGGGTAACTGATGAAGTAGGCGGAGGTGTAAGACAATTTAGGGTCCAAGGCCCGTAGGAGGGAGAACTTTGGCACTGTGGGTAATTAAAGGTGATAAAAGCAGACTTCTCTAAGTGTGGAATGTAATGGAAGGAGGAAGTGGACGAGAGTAGATTAAAGCGTGGAGGCACACAGGTGGGGGGTATAGGGGACAGGTAGCGGTGATGGGGTGTGGTAATTGGCTGGCAGGCGGCTAGGCTGAGCCAATCTCTGCACTGTGTGGCGGTTTGAGGTGACTACGAGTGTGTGTGTGCACTCAAGAGAGAGAGAGAGAATTGATCATCAGATTTGTTCATTCCCGTGGAAAGGCTGGAGGCAGGACAGGGTACCAAGGGTCAGAAGAATTGGGCTTGTCTAAGTCCGATCAAGGGAGAACAAAGGTAAACAAGGGAGACATGGAGCAGGAGAGGGAGAGAGAGAGAGAGAGTGAAAAAGTGGTAGCCGGAGTGTGGAGATGAAACGTAGGGAGGGAAACAAGCCAAAAGAACACAGAGAGAAACAGAAACACTGACTCATGGGAGGATTAGGAGCCGAATGCAGTGGAGAAAAAATAGGAAAAACTCATTTACAGAAGCCAGTCAGAGGCATCTTCAAAGTTTCGGAGTTGATCACAGACTTTTCAAGTCAGCCAGCCAGATGCCAGCTAACTCGCTCTGAATGCTGGTCCACTAAGAAGGCAAACTATCTCTTTCAATCCAGGTGGCGAAGACTGTGAAGGAGCGTTATGTATTTGCAACGGAAAAAAAAAAAAACCCCACTGTATGTTCGAGTTCAGCTCACTCGAAACTTTCCTGTCCAGAGTAAAGCCCTGAATGATTCAGTACTACTTTAACATTTGTTTTTCTTCTTTTTAACAGACAAGGTGGGTAGGTTGTCAAGGTTTCTTACTTTCTCACACAGGGGCAGAGTAATTGCCGTAGCAGGGTTTACTGTGAAAAAGATTCAGATGCGAGTCCACGATGAAACAAAAAACAAAAGCTTCTTTTCCCACTTGATCCAGGCCACCTAAGCACCATTATCAAGTATCCCAAATGTTTGAGTTCCTACATAGTGCCTGTTGACACCTACACACCCTCCACGTCACCTTGCAAACCAGCTGTTAGGTGTGCAAACCTCTAAATCCGCAGAGGGGGCCGCCGCGAATGAAACGTCTTTAAATGTACGTGTACGCCTCGCTTTAGTGTGAAAACTTCATTTTTAAAAGTCATGAATGCTATGGGACAGCACTTGGATACGTCAATCACAGAGCTAGAGAAAGAAAGACACAGAAGAAGGTGAGGAAAATGAAACAAAAAAAAAACACAGGAAGGTAAAAAAAAAAAAGACACTTTGAGTGTGAGCCAAAGCTACCAAAAGCAATAAAAATGATAGAAAAAGAAAAGCTTAGATGTTTGTCGCAGTCACATTGCAAATCTCTCCGGAGAGGAAGTGAGGTGAAGGGAAAGGAGAAGGATGGCAATGAACAGAGATATTAATATTGCACTAAGTCAAGCAAGACTTAGGTGTGAAAATGGCCTCCAGTTTGTTCCCCACTACTACTGCCAAGCTATCAGCCTGTCCCCTTCAGGCAAATTCTCCACAACACAAACAGTCACATTCAGGGAAAGGAGAAAAAAAAAAACTTTTCTTGCGGCAGATAATCAAGCTGCGGTTGCGTGGTGCCGCATTTGTAATGTGTTTTTCCATGCTTTGGGTTATAATTCAGGACTGAAGGATTCTCAAGCACTTACATAGCCTTGGTCACTCCGCTGTCAAGATTATAGGTGAGACATTGATAAATCTTCCATGAAACCAGCTCAAAAGTGAGCAGAATAATTCTATAAGGCCAGAGGGAGGAGGGGAAAAAAGACCAGTCGGGGGAATTTCAATGGGAAAGAAAAAAGCCAGAAAACACACACACACACACAGTGAAGAAATGAGCATCAAGCTGTAGGTCTCCAGGCACCTCCGACCTACATGTCAGGCCTTGGGGTTGAGCCACAAAGCCTCCCCATTTGCATGACAAGACACTCCGGCAGCAGACGCTTTGATGTCAGTCCGTCGTCCTTGATGGATTTACACAAACTGGTTTAGCAGAATGAGGAGCACAAACCAGGAAAACGGATAAATAGATGATAAGAGAGATTAAATTTAAGGCATGAAAGACAGGAAGAGACGGAATAATTAGTCACTATTGATCGAAACCGTGCGCTGAACTGAAAGCTGCACTATTTAAAAAAAAAAGAAAAAAAAGAAAAGCCTTTAAAAAAGAAGAAGTGAAAATCTAGCAGCAGGGGTGCGAGAAATAATATTTTAAAATGATGAAATACTGTAACGTTCCAAATCTATTAAAAGATAGAAAAATAACAGCAAATTTGTGTGAAATAATAACACTGATGGCTGATTTAAATAGAGGAAAGCTGTGTGATTTTTGTAGTTACACAATGGAAAAGAACAAATTACTGTTTGTAAAAATATAGATTTAAGATGTGGACATTGTGAACCGTTTGTTTTTTGAGTTAACATGTGAATTAATGCTTTTTTCCCCTGTGATTTTACCAGGTGGGATATGTAATATAACAAAAAATCTGTAAAACAACAGTTAAAAAAATTATTTACTATTTTTTAAATTCTTAATATACATGATTTCCCTACAAATATCTGTGAAATAATATTTTTGCCTATTTAAATACAATAAAAATCATGTAATTTAATGGTCAAATGTTTCCAAAGAGTAAATTTCTACTTATAAAAATACAGATTTTTGAGGTGGACGTTAATCAGGGTTTTGATGTGTAACATATTATTACTTTTTTGGTGATTTTACTGATTATTATAAGCAATTTAACATAAAAATTGAGGCTAAATACAGTTTAAAAAAACAAATAAATAATTTTTTACAGTGTGAGCATGACTCTGCCTCCACACAGCAGCCCTCCTCTTGAACCCCCAACTCTTTTGACGCCCCCTTTCCACCGCCCCGACCACCAACCCCCGGTCCTCCAACAATCCCCCTGCCTGCCTGCCTGCCTGCCTCCTGGAGGCCGCTCACACTTCCTGTAAGTTTCCCCTTTTCAGAGCCAGAAACTGGAGCTTGTTGCCATAGAAACAGCCTTGTATAGGAGGGGAGGGGAAAAAAAATAAAAAAAATCTCTGCCGCATTGCTCGACTTGGATGAGTGTTTCGTATGTGTGAGTGTGTGTGCATGTGTGTGTTTGTCTGATAGAGACCTCATGAATGAGTGTGTAATCAGGTACTTGTGGAGACAGGATGCCGAGTGTTTTTGTATGTGAATCTGAGAAAGAGGGAGGGAGGGAGAGAGGGAGGGGAGGAGGGGGAGGAATGTGCACTTCTTAATTACATTTGAATGTCTATTGTGAAGTAAAGTCAAACATAAACTGTCCATCATCCCACTTCGAACGCTCGGTATCGCCTGCGTGCGATAGTTTACATCCCTGGACGTGCGAATGTGCTGTTACTGATCCAATTTCCAGCCCATTAATGTACATCATTAATGTAAATGAGGCAGCATGTTTGATTGGTGACATCACTTGCTGCATGCGTGGCAGGTCCATTATGCTCGCCACTGCCTGTTTAAAACCTCTCGACCAATCCCGGGATTGCTTTGGCGGAATTGAATCTGTTCAATTTGCTTCTGGATTCCAAAGACCTTAGCAGCCTTCACTGTTGGCAGACCCCTTCCCTTCCCCCCTTCCACTCCTCTTGGCTCAGACCCTCTCGTGGCTGAGGTGACATATTGTATTAGACCATCAGAGGAAGGTTATGGAGCCTTGGTGTGCGACCCCCATTCTCATTCAGCCCAGACTTGGCTCCCTTGACTCTCCAGCCGCTCAGCAGCCCGGCAGCCCCCGTCCACTATTGATCCCACAATCTCATCAAGCATGTTTCCTTGAAGATGCAATTTCCACCACATCAACAGACAGAGCCGGAGCACTTTGTTCTAGCCGCGCCCGCCGTGTCATTGATCTGGTTTGCCTCTTGCACACTGGCTCCCACGTCTCCTCCTCCCGAGTTCAGCCATCAACGCGCCGCTGCCAGCATCACCTCCGGCTCGCCAGACACCACCCAACATAAAAACAAACCACTCCCCGCCCGCCGATGCCCCCGTGAAACGTACCTCTCCGCCCTCTCTCCGACTCAGTGAACGTCCACCCACTGTTCGCTTACCATCGCCGGCCGCACTTTTGACTGAATGAGGTTCAGAGGAGCGGTGAACCATAGCGCACCCACGGGCACGTACACGCACACACAGCGCTTGCAAACACACTCGAAATGGACGTGGAAACACACTGTACACGCAAGTGCAAGCATATGCCCCCCATCAAAGCTGCGGCGGCAAAGGCCACGAGGGACTCAATGGGGAGGTTGATGGGTATTGTGGTTTTTAAAAAAAAATAACCCCCAAAAAAACACATCCTTGACTGAAAACCGAGTCAAACTTGCACAAACCTTTAGGCATATACACGACCGGCAGCTTCCAGTCACCATGCATCGATACCATACGGCGCAACAACATAAACATTCTCCGGATATTTGCTTTATATCTCACCCTTATTCCCTCTTATCTCTTGTTGCTACTCTTTTAACACACTCACACAAATCTGGGCACAAAAACTGCACACGGATATGCACAAATACGCACGCACACACTTCATCCTGCTGGCCTTTCAGAAGTAAGGTCAGGGCGGTCTAAGTCTACACCTCGGGGCCTGTGAGACCTCATCCAATTCCTGCCTCCACCTACTCCCTTCTCTCATGTCTCCTCCCCTCTCGCCCCCTGTAATCCGCTTCTATTTTTCATGTAATCTTGTCACAAACGCGTCTCAGATATGACTAACACATCCTCCCGTCCATTTTCCTCTCCCTTTCTTCCACTCCTTTTTCGCCTTCTTTCTTTAATTACCGAGGCAATCATATTTACCAATTCCCCCTGCTTGTTTATCCCTCCCCGCAACTGTTTGAATATTGAAATTGCTTTATTTATTTGTCTTCCCCTACTCTACATTCTTGGCAGAAAGGGAAAATGTGAGAAGGAATTGTCGGGGATTTAATTGAGTGGGTCAGTGGCTTTGGGATGAATTATTAAATAAGCAACAAACATCGCTGACACGCAGGCGGCGGCGGCTGTGGCAAAAAAACACGACTTAAAACAGTACATGCTCGCGCTGCCCCCTCACTCTGCTCATCACCTTCCATCCTTCCCACTTGGTCTTATGTCAGCCCCCATATTGGATGTCAGAACTGTCTGTCACAGTTCTTTTAAGCAGGCAGATAAGACGCAGACTTCTCCGCAAGTGGCCTTTGAGGCACTAACGTCAGTGTTTATTTTCCGGTGCCCACAATTACGCCACTCGACATTTGACGACGGCGTCACCTTGAGTGAAGCCATGAAAACAGGGTGGGACAAACATGAAAGCAGGTGAGAAGTGAAGCACATGCTTGAATATTTTTAGGTATGCATGAGACGTCGGGGCGCGTTGCACGTCTTTCTGATTTCCTCGCCGTCACTGGATGCCTCCTAACTGATGGTGCAAAACTCTAAACTAGACAACAGCGCTCCAGCTTTTACTCCTGATAACATAACTAAAGCTTTCATAGCCTCTGACGGTGTTTTTTTTTCTTGCAGGATAAAATATAATGAGGCCAATTATCACATGACTGCGCGTACCGCAGGAGGAATGGAAGAAGCAACTGCACATTAGATGGTAACTAAGATGTGTAGACAAACTGGAGTGATGGCGCATTAGGCTGGGTCCACTCTCTAAATGGAGAATCATCTTCAATAATGCATAACCGGACCAGTCATCACAGACTCGACACGTTTGGCAATCAGCACAGAACCCCCTATGGAAGCCGCCCTGATTGCACGGTGGGAGGTAATGACATTTCTGAGCGTAATTAATCACATGTTGAGAGCCACATTCTACGGCAGATGTGAATCACACGAGACATACGTACTCTGGCCATTTAAAAAAAAAAAAAAAAAAAAAAAACCCCGACACCTACAGACTGCTTTTCCCAGCTTGCGTTTCATTTACATCCAATTACCTGCCGGTAGGAGCGACAAACACAAGTGGGCCCTGTTTCCAAGAATACTTTGACCTTGTTTCTCCTTGCTTATGAAACAGAAATTAGAAAGCCTCCACTGTCTGACCAATCCCTCCAAGTGTCTCGTTGCTGTGCTCCTCTTGGTTTTAATCAGTAAAAGGATGGGACTTGCTGGCCTGTCTGAGGTAATCAACATCAGGGGCCATAAAGCGATGCTAATTGAATGGTCTCCTCATTGTCATGCACACAGGGTATCTCTTCTCGCTCCCTTTCTCTCCCAATCCTTCTCTTTCCACTCTGACTCTCCCACCTCTTTTCCTCTTGTATTCCTCTCATACAACTCCCTTGGAGACCCTCCATTGCTGGCGCTGGCTTTTCCCACCAACAGCTCTAAGAAAACAGGCCTTGTTTGAAGTGGATGTAGGGGCTGCTGAGAGAGTTTAGCCCAAATTTGAGGGAGGGGTGGGTGAAGAGACGGGAGGAATCGGAGGAAATGGTATAAACAGTCGGAGATTATTACAGAGCAAGTGGGGTGAATATACACAAGTGGGGGTGGAATGATGTCAGACCTACAGTATGTGTGTGTGTGAGAGAACTTTCCCATGTAGTGGTAAGAAAACGACAGTGCTCACACGTGAGTTCTTTATCGAATTTCACTTTTACTTCAATGATTTATGAGTATGTCAATGGCAAAAGTTGGTCTTGTGAGGAATTCCACTCTGGCTTTGCAGGAAATAATGAAACTATTGACTGTTTTAAGAGTTCTTCCCTCGCAATGGCCCCCTCGCTCAGACCCTCGCCGTGAATACCCATAGAGACGAGCCGGGACCGTGACCGAACACATTGGCTAGAACAAAAGGCCACTGATTTCATATCCAGCTTTGCAGATGAAGAGAATTAGGGTTACATCACGTACCAGGGTATGATGGCACATCAGTGACTCACATCGAAGCAAATGTTGTGGGAGGACATGTTTTTTTTCTATGTGTGTGTGTTCCAGACATCAACAAATTCATGCGGTTGCATAACAAGTCCGCTTAACCTGAACAAATGGCGTTGCTCACACTTAGATCACTGTCTCTTCCCCACTGAGACTCTTTCCTCCAGGCTACCGTGGCAGGGGAGGGAGGGGAGAGGATGTCATATGGGAAAGCGAGCAAGCCACATCCAGAACCAGAGGCGGTGGTGTTCTCCACAACGGCAAACCATCACACAAACACAGCACAGCACCCACGGCGACGGAGCCGAAACCACACGGCGGAGAAGCTGCCGAACAGCGGCTCAAGCGGGCAGACCAGAGCGTGCTGCCGACAATTGATTTTCTTTTGTGTGTGCCCATTTTCACCTGGAAATGCAACAACACTGTAATAACCACCCCTCCACACAACACACACACACACACACACACCCTCACCACCCACAGGCCCACCTCCCAGACAGCTGCTGCTCAGGCTGCCATCTGGAGAGAGGCTGACCACCGCTTATCAGCCCCTGGCTCATCACACAGCTGGCACAGTGGGACGGTGAGAGAGGGGGCGGAGGGTTGGGGAGAAGCACAGAGACGAAAGAGAGAAGTAGATAATGAAAGATGGAAGGATAGCGAAAGAGATGTAGCTGCCGGGGAGATGAAGGTGAGGCAGAGTTAGATGACGAGCAGCGGATGAGGGGGAAAAAAGTGACGCTAAAAAGACGACGTCGGGAAAGAAAGCGGACACTAAAGATGGGAGAGCGTGTGAAAAGGGGTAAAAAGTAAATAAAAAGGGAATCAGACGGAGGAATCTCAGGGTCTGGGGGGGTTAGACAGTTGGAACAGGACCGTGGCGTCTGTCCTTTATGCCTCATAAATTGTCTTTCAGGGCTCCATTGTAGAGGCTATTGATCTGAAAAAGACAAACACACCCCTCAGGTCTGGGGAGACGGCCGCTTGTTGCCTCCGCCGATGATGTCACAGTTGCAATCATTTCACCTCTCGACAAAAGAGAGGAACGATTTGTTACACACATCCTCCTCTCTTGGCCTCTTAGCATCCTGGCCTACATATCCAGGAGTGCCGGGAGGGTACGGGGGCTCCAGGAATAGCCTGGCGGGTCTCCTCTCCTCCCCTACCTGTAATGAGACTTTGTGTTGCGGTGAGTCACCGTGTCAGTCAGCTCACCCGGTTGAGGCAGTGTGTCTGTCAGACAGCCAGTGTGAATCAGGGACTGTGTCATGTGGGTTAAATGGTACACACTACACTGTATATCTCCCCATCAGCTGTCACCGAGCGCCTGACATTGATGCACATTAAATCAAAGCCCTCTTGCTTTCTTTTCGCCACCTAAGTACCCCCGCCATGTTTATGAATCTGAGGACCTCTCTCTGCCAGGATGGCACGCGTTTGCTTAGAACTGTGATTTCCCCGGAGGCTGAAAAAACCTGCCTCCTGCCTTGGCTCTGTTGTGTTCCTCCTCCTTGTTACCCAACACATATTTACATCAAGGCGCAGTTGGAATGCTTTGCATAGCACATCGAGACCCAGTTTCGCTCCCGCAGAATTCTCGTGATTAGATCAGTGAGTGGGACTGGCGGGAAATTATGTGCTTCATATGCTCAGGCAGTCCTTATTTCCATGATTCAATCGTCCAACTTGGCTCTAAATTGGTCTTCCAGTGCCGGGATCTCCTACTGGGCCTGCAGCTGTGGGAGCATGTTGAGCCTCCGTGGGCTAGAGCGCCTCACGGGGGGAAGGTTAGCCAGCACCAGGTGTGGTCCGACTTCCTCCTGAGAGTCCAACTGGCTTGTTCGTTTCCTCTCCACTCCTGGCCTTAATTACCAAATTCAACTGGTCATTTGGATAATAACTCACACTGGCTGGTTCATTCAGTTTCTAAATCTTGAAGTCTTGTCCTAATGAGATGATAATTAAACAGTACCTGAACTTGCATGCCCCCCAGAGGAGTGACATTATCTCTTCTCTTGGTTACACTAGATCAGTGAGATGCCGTTTGTCGCTGCTGGAGCTCCCTCCTGTCTTGGAGGCAGAGAGTAAACACACTTGGTGAGAGACAGGCATGGCAACCTGATTAAATCAGCAGATTTATTTTTTTTCTGTGTTGGTCCCCGTTGTCTCTTTGTTCCAGTTTGCTTCCTTTCCAGAGTGCTTCAGATGGGGAAGTGGGGAAACAAAAGGAGCAGTAGCAGTAGCTTTCTTCTTCTTCCCTCTAAAGAGATTATAAGTGCTTGTGAAATGACTTCAAGGAAAAACACATGGAACTCTCTCTCGCTCTCTTTTTTTTTTTTTCCTTTCTCTCACTTCATATCAGCCTGCAACCATGAGCTTGAGACGGCTTCCAGAGAGACAAACGGCTTCAGACATCTCGCCACACGCAGAGTTGCGGCAGACAACGGACGAGTCTTGTTTAAGCCCGTCCCCCCAGCCGCTGCAACCATCTGGATGGTCTAATAGCTTGTTAGCCCGAATCCAGCGGACTGGTCCAGGAGACGGGCGTAGCGAGTAGAGCTGGACGACAAAGGCTAAAGATCAGAGCGTGCGACAGGGTTTGACCGCTAAGCAGCCACAGGAATGATTTACAGTGATCCCTTTAATTAGTTTGCTCAAGCGTGTTAATACTCCTGTACTCCTGCTATGCAGACCGGAGCTGCCTTATTACACATGCATTGCACAGGCGACGCCGATGAACTGCGGGCTTGATTTACGAGATGTGTAAAGGTACTGGGGAGCTTTTGTTTTTTTGTGTGGTTTCTTTTCTTCAACGCTTTTCGTGAGCTCGCTCATCGGAATTGGCGTCGCAGCTACTTGTCTCCTGGCTGATCGGTTTGCTAATCATATACCTCCACACTAACACTCTCCCTTGTGGATTGCTTTTCCGTTCCAAAGTGACTGATCTAATTCCACCTGGAAGAAAACATTCTGGTTCGGTATGGATGTGCGGTCCCCAACTTGCTCAGATCTTTGGAAGTCAATGGTATCACTTACTCCCCGTTCCCTCTGTCCCGTGACACTCATTTCTGCCCAGTGGAAGTTCTAATGAGTTTCTGGCACAGCTTGGGCTGATGCAGCAGGCACTGATATTGGAGGAGACTTTGATGCCAGGTGGTGAATTACTCCGTGGGAAAAAAAATAAAAAATACTGGAATATAGTTGTACTCGGAGGAAATCTATCCAGCTCTATCGACGAATGAAACACAATGATTTATGTTCTATCTTTTTATTGATAATGAATTCATTCAAAAGGTTCAAATATTTGGTCGTGCACCACATTTAAAGAATAATATTTGAGCGATATCTTAGATGGCTCCTTTTTTCTGAACAAGGGACTCATCAGTCAAAATATTTAGTCGTTTGATAAAAGCCGGAAGGGATTTTTTGCTATGTTTGGATACGAGTTTTTAAAATTCATCAAGAAAAGTGGCAGCAACAGATATTTGGAGTCTAAAATAAAAAAAAAAAATGTGTCAATGTGTTGCAGCGAGAGCACGTAGCTACGACGTGTGGTTCATGAAGTCAGTGATGATGAATCAGAGTTACTGACACTGTAATATTGTTAACTATTACAGTGGCTAATTACTACTTCTGTGCCATTATTAGCCAATTTGTAACCAAATGAATGGAGCCAGTGTTTCTATACGTGTGATAAGCATCACCTTAGTTATATGGATAATGGGAATTTCCTACACGGCAGAGAAATACATTAGCGTGGACATAAATCTTCACAACAATCCATTGTGCATGTAGATGAACTCTTGTCAGAATGAGGGAAAGGGGGATATTGCTAATTATAGTTATTAAATGCATGTCTGTCAGTATCGGCTTGCTAGGAGGCGCGCATGATGGGCTTACTGACTTATATAGAGAAACCACTTAATTTACTAATTATCTCAACAGCTTGGGCCACTTATATAGCTTCCAGAAAACATGAGCCCTGAAGTGAGAGGCTTCGTCCACCCCCCCTCCTTCGCTGTCACAAGAGGTCCTGGGCTGGCTGTTAGAGCATCTACCCTGCCGTGTCAAGTCACACTTGTAAAGTTTTAATGTCATTCAGATGGGAATATCAACTCTTATTTCCGTTTGATGGGAGCATAAAAATGCACGGTGGCCCGCCACTCAGTGTGAGGGTACGGAAAAAAAAAGAAAAAGCTGTCAATATGAGCGACAGCCGGCAAGCCCAAGCCGACGCATGATTGCACTCCGCAAACCACCTTCTGGGGGAAAGGGTCAAATGAGACTGAGATCCTGACAGAATTCTTAAAGTTGGCGGGCTCATAACTCATAACTAAGTATAATTTAAGGAAAGACAACAAGGGCTGCAGCCGAAAATAGCAGCTAATGAAACAGGCCCCGGAGTCGTGTTGCGGCGGGAGTGACAAAGTGATGTTAAAGTGATGGGACATTTGATGGGAGGAGAGTTAAAACAGAACGCAAGTAGGAGGAAAAATGCCACTCGCTTTCCGTCTCTTCTTTGCTGTCTTTTTTTTCCACGGACACGCTAAAACACACACACATCACAAGCTCATGCTGACCAAGTCAAGTGAAGCAGTCCCAGGGCTGCCCCCGGGTGCTGCCCATCAGCGACAATTAAACCCACTGATCTGTGACCTCCCCCACCACTCCATGTCACACTGGTTGTCTTTCCACAGATATGCAGAGACTCTCTTGTTGTTTTCTCTTCTTCTGGCAGCTACAGTCAAATCAGTGAAACCCTAAATATCTGCACTGACTCGTGGCGTTTCCTTCGGCTTGTTCTCTCACTCGTTGTTTCCGCACCTTGCAACAGTCTTGCAAATTAATTTCAGTGTGATGAGTGTTCACCTCGTTTGGTGCAAGAGCGAAATTTAAAATGCAGCAGGAGCGAACAGAAAAAATCATAATTTTATATGCATGTACCCCAGTAATTAGTAGTTCTCAGAAAGGAGCATGAGAGCCGCTGAGCAGAACACGCAGACGAGGAGAGGAAACCTCCTTTACAAAGCTCCCGGGTGACGGCCAGACACAACGGCGGCTATCGGATTACCTCACAGTTGCGGATATTTTCATGTTGTTCTTTTTCCCGCTGTCTATCAAGTCCATCATTGCGCCGTCACCCTAAATGCAGCACTCTGACATGCATGCGAATTGGCTAATTTGCTGCCTCGTCTTATTTCCCCCCAGACTCATTTGTGAGGCCTGGCGTCTGCCGAACACGAGCTGGATGCACACCAGCAGGTTCACAGTCAATTAAACAAAACACAATGCTACGGTGATGAATAGAAAGCAAATGGATTTGACGATAATTTGCGCCCTTGTAACACCATTTGTGAAACTTTTTGCTGCTGAAGCGATCTCTGATGCTGTTGCAGAAAGAAAAGGGGCAAAAAAAAAACCAAGAGAGACAGAAAAACAGAGATCCCATGGAGCTGCTAGCATCAGCATTCAACTTGTATAACAGCCAGCTAGTTATGAAAAAGCCTGGGTACGTGTGGGTGTTCTGCTTTTAGTCAAGTGCAAACATTTTAGCCTTAAGAGGGAGATCTGCCAGAGTCCGCTGCCAATATGAATGCACCATCAACACCCACGCCATCCCCAGTATCTCAAGTACACACCTCATACATATGAACAATACAAATACACACACACACACACCCACCGAACAAGCCCTCTACATACATTTATAACATATTCCATGATCTTGTGTGCATTCCGACATGCCTACATGGTGCAAACATGGATCTCCGCACGTCGGAGTAATTAGTTACATAACAGCACATAGCGCAGAGAAAGAAGGAAACATAAAGCTTATCCGAGTTTTTTTTTTTACCACTGAGGCCCATTGCATCACCCAAAGCAAGAAAAACCTGCATTAGACTGTGTCGCTTGAGATTCTAATACTGGATTTCCTAATAAAACCCCTCGACTTAATGAGATTTGTCTTTATATTTGACTTACCCTCGTACCGAAAGCAAAATAAAAAAAATGTCTTAGGGTATTAGAAAACTCTATGACCTTTAAAAACTACTTATATGAGCATTTCTTGATATGCCAGCCCTATTATTGAACTACGGTTATGTGCATCTACCGAGGCTATTTGGTTAAAGTCGGAAAAAGATCGCCTCTTTCATTACGAGAAACCCTTTTTCCTCTCTAAAGACTATGAAAAATTACACTGCTTACTTACCCGCAGACATAAGTGAATAAATAAATAGTGTTATAATAATTTTTTTTTTTAAAAATGTAATAAAGAAAAAGAACGCCGCACTTAATATACCCTCTATAAGTTTTAGATGAACTCTCCTGCACTTAGACTCTTTTGAGTGCCTCCAGGACACCACTGCAGGAGGCTCAGTCAATCAACATAAATCTCCTTTAATCAGAAATGTTTACAGCTCACTGCTGAGCCAGTTATTTGAGGGAGACAGCAAGCACAGCGACGAAAAAAAAAAAAAAAAGTATTCCTCATCTTGTAAAATTACTTTTTTTTTTCTCCCTTCCAAGTATTTTAAGCAATCTGATTTACTAGCGCGACAAGTCGGGTTTAATGTACTGACTACTCCTGTCATGCTCCAGACCTTGTAGCTGACAACACCATCATGCGCAGGTCACTTGCAATATGTACGACAACGGAAGAAATGCCTACCATCTTGCTGGGTAATGAGGACGATGTTGATTTTGGGCTGTCATGTGTGCACTCTGCTGGTCCCCCATCTGTAGCAGTGAAGGTCACCACGACACGGCGGCGGAAGCAGCAAAACCTCTCACCCCCCCTCCCCCCGTCACAGTGATGAGCAGGCGATGCTGCTGGTCCCTATTACAGATCACCTCCTCACTGATTAATTAGGCTCATTCTGCTAATTGAAAGTCACCCCTCACCCACTGCTCCGCTGTGAGACTCGGGGCAGGCTGAAAGATTGCGACCATCCCACTCTGGAACGGCGAAGCACTGAACTGCCACACTTTATTAAATCAACCAACGACCGCCACATTTTTCTCACGGTGCTTCCTCCTGCTCTCCTCCCCCCCCCCCTCGCCGCCGCCGCCAGCTTCTTGTCTCTCATTGGTCCAGACAGCTCGTCCTCTTTTACTATTTGTGGGGGCCTCCTGTGAATGACAGCCAACCCACATCGGCTGCCCTGGGAGTACTCGGCGTAACCAGCCAATTAACTAATTAAGATCTCGTTTGGAGGCCTAACGAGGAACACGGACACTCATTTGTGTAAATAAACAGGGATTTCTTTGACTGCGTTTGGAAAGCTCAAACGCATGTGTGTGTGTTCTCGCGCGGAGGTCAATAAATGAAAAAAACAAAATAAGCGAGTGTACACAGGTTTCTGCCAATAGACGCCTCCTCTTGTATGCATGAAGCGAAGAAGCGGAGACAGAGCAATATGGTGATTCATTTATTCTAATGATACTGCTGACATCAGCCAAGCGAAGGAGCGGATCAGATCTGTCTTATCGCAGTAGGGAGAGGGGAAGCTCTTAGCCTTCTGACTGTCAACTCATTGGCAGCCGCTATATCGTAATAGCGTGGCTGCATACCAAACTGTAAACAGACGCGTGCTGAATTGTTACTGATTCTCCTGTCGTCCGGTATCAATCTGCATCAACAGACATGACGCCCATTGATCTCGCAGCTCGGCGCGGGCTTTGATGAAAACGCTCTATAAATTAGGGCCGTATGATGGAAAACTGAATGTGTAATGTGCTCCCGCCTTGCTTATTAGACAGCGAATATGCAATGCATCAAATCACAGGGCCCTCGTATTAATGCTCAAACACGGGCAAGAGGAAGCCATTATCAAGGGATATAACATTGAGAAAACCTTTTACAACTCCGACGGAATTCCTAAACGGCCAACGATTTGGACAAAAATGGCGCACGTTGACTCCAACAGTTCGAGGAAATTAGCGAATCCGTTCAGAAATTAGACATTACACCGTTGTTCCGGGAGGACGATAGATATTCTAGGGCAAACGTAGTGGCCCTGCAGCGGGCTCGTATCTGTCATGAAAAGGGCTTTTTTTTTTTTTTTTTGCACTTCCTCTTTGAAACCCTTGATTGGTTAATATTTGAAGAGTTCTATTCAAAGTGTTATCCATTTTGAATGGGACAAAAAATAATTAACGGAAACTTATGATTAAATAACTCCAAAGTACCACATGTGCTAAGGTGCTATCACCTTCAAAAAGGACCTTGATTTGTTTTCATTTTATTCTCTTAATAAATCTATTACATCCCTCTCTCTTTTTTTCCTAATGACAGATCTTTTGTAGTGAGCTTATTTACTGATCTTATGAACTTTGGTATTTTTGTATCTGCCGACTGGAACGATGCGACACCTAGAGGTCACCAGGTAATCAGAGACGATGGGATCGGGTAATTGACACATGACAAAACCTATTTAGGCTGAAGTGTTGCAGAAACGAGGAGTGCAGTGGAAAGGAGGAGGCTCATTTCGAGACGGGCATATAACGAGCAGTCCGGCCTGAAAAAAACAGACGTCAAGCTGGAAACCTCAACACGTGTGTTATTAAGTGTCTGGTGTAAATCTTCATGCCTCGGATTCAACCTCGGCAACCACTGAGACTCTGATCAAGTCTGTGGCTAATCCCCTATGACTGAGCCTCCAATACGGGCTACAAGCAGCAGGGGTGAAGGAAGGAGGGGGACGAGGACGACACGGGGAAATGGATGTGTGTGAGCTTTTCATGTTCTGTGTTTGTGTACACGGGGCAATAGATGTGCAGAGGGAAGCAGAACAGAGCGGATGCAAAGACGAGGGGGTGAAAGATAGATGGGTGGGAGGTGGAAATATGAGAGATGGGGAGGAGAATTGGAAAATTGGATCTTGGGATGGGGAGAGAAAAAATAAAAAAAAATATGCTGAACAGGGGGAGCAAACACAGGGGGAAAGTCACATCTGATATAGGGAAATTGTTGTCAGAGAGGGAAAAGAGTGAGAAGGAAAATGGCGAGGAAGGGAGAGGGGACCAAAAGAGTGGAAGAGTGACCTGTATTGTTGATGCTTGTGATAACGGAGGGGTGGAGAGGGATGGGGAAAAAAAAAAAAAAAAAAAGCTGAGGATTGACTTTTTTTGTCTCCCTTTATTTTTTTTTTTTTTGCTGGGAGTCAGCAGGTTTGGGTGTGGACTGCGGGCGAGCAGGATCGATGCGAGTTTCCATAGCCAGAATACTCTCCTCCATCTCTGACAACCTCCGCGATGGTGTGATGGACCAATGGGATGGAAGATGGAGGCAGCAAAGCAAGAGGATGGAGGGGAAAAAAAATGATGGAGTGCAAGACCAATAAACCCTCCGCAACCTGCATTACCAAGCGGACATTTGTTAATATTTAAAAGGCCGGATAACATCTGTTTTCTTCTCCATGGCCTTCCCCCCCAATGAATCCACACAGCTTCATAAGTAAAGCTATGAGGGAATCCTGAATGTAAAGAAAGGTCTGGCCTGGACGACATAAATTAGCTAACTGTAGGGGGAGGAGGGGGTCCCGGTACAAGGTCGAACATGCTCATCAGGGCCGAACACCCATAAAAACAGCTAAATAAAAGCACACGCATAAAGTTAAAGTGTTCATTATCTCCGCGCTGCCAGCGACTGTATGTGTGATGTAAATGTTAAGCCACGAGTCTGTCATTTACTAGATAGCATTATGCTCTGGCTTAGGTGAGCCACGGAGAGATTTATGTGCGTCTTTATTTCCTGCATCACCACACTCTGGGCTTTTCCCTCTCATGCAGTGTGATATACTGTCCAGTCAATACAAGAGAGGGGCTGGAAAAAAAAAAAAAAAAAGTCTTGAAAACAAAAGGCTGTATTTTGGAGCCGAACCAGGCCATTCAAGCCTGCAAATGGGTTTTGAGCCACCTATTGAGGAGCCCCAGCATGAAGTAGCCCTCGCGTCCACTCCACACTCGAGCTGAGAAAGAGAGAGCGAAAAAAGAAAGTATACAAGACAGCGGATAAGTCCCGAGATGAGGGAGTGTGTAGCGGTGACAATGCCCTTCAGGAAGGTCCTTAACCTGGCCCACTCAGGCAGTACTAACTCGCTAATGTGCACTGTATGAAAAATGTAAGTGGCTTAAATTGCATTAGATTAAGGCAGCCATGAAGCGAATAAGTGACAGAATAAAACAATAAGTCTCAATGGGAGTAGCACCAGCAGGGATAAAAAAAAAAAAAAAAAGGCATGTGGCATGTCGCTTTAGTCCTCAGGCCTGCTGCTGCTGCTGCTGCTGTTGGCTCCGTGCTGCCGACAGCCAGTTGGACACGCGCCACAGCCAGGTGTAGGGGATTTTATGCTTGTTACCTTGTCCTCTGTGTGAATATTGAGTTAAATTACAATCCTATAACCTCAAATGTGGTCGAGCGACTTTGTTTTTTGACTTATTTACTGTACTGCTACGGCAATTTGTAGCACCACGGCACCATGTGGCCGTGACACACCTGAAAATGGATCAAAGTGCTGCATTGCATTTTTTTTTTTTGTCTCTCTCTCTCTCTTCCGACCGCTTTTAGTTTTTCTGCAGCGCCAGGTAGAACTGTTCGGTATGTATATAACACAGCACATCAGAGTTTTTCTTTGTCCCCAGCTGTGTCCCTTGATCCCAAACTGCTATTCACAGAGTCTTACAGCAGAACTTTGCGGGTACATGCAGGATTCGCTTCTCAACACGCTTGCAGTTTTTTTTTTTATCACGCCCCCCTCCTCGACTGCGCGCCTCGGATTTACGGCGGCAGCCTGTAGTTCTGCGAGATTAATAATTATAAATACACCGCTGCAGTGCGGGACGAGATAGTCGGAATTAGGACGAAGGGCCGTGAATGTGCTCGGCAGATTTTTAGAACACCGAATGTTGAGGTTGCGCGAATGTTTCACTGGAATCATTTAGACTGACCTCTAGCAGTGTCATATGTAAATGCACAAAAAAGTTTTTGTCACAGCATTTTAGTGCTGCGGACAAGTTATGCTAATGTTGAACTGGAGGTTTCTTTTCCCTACATAGCAAAGAATCATGCAAACATAACGATGCAGAGAATTTATTTCAATAAATTTTGACGTTATTACATTAATGGAAGAGAAATGTTTGCAGAGAACGAGGAACGTTCAGCAAACTAGGCCAAGTATGGATGCTCCCGCTCACCTTGGGGCTCTGTGCACTTCGGTGGAAGCTTGTAAAACGGTGCAGTGGGAGCCCCGGGCCAGCCAAAGATTCCCTATCTACAGGAACAGAGACAAAGCTCCGCAGTCATAACACTGATGTAACATATATGTAGCGGGATAATGAACGATACCCCGCGAACACAAAGTGTTTGTAGACAGGCGCACAGTGATTTTTAATTTAGGAAAACACACTTGAATATCTTAATAATGATCGTAAACACATCCCCGCTGGAATGCAGCTTCACAGGTTATTACCCTGTTTCATCTCAATATTTACTTTACTGATAACATTCTCTAAATATGTCACTACTGAGTGAAAATAATTGAATCTAATGAGTCAACAGGAGGAAAAAAAAACAAAACTGATTCATCAAACGGATTTAAAGTCACACATCCGCCCATTCATCTAAGAGTTTTAAGTCCTGTCTGTACACTCCAACAATGCGGTAAGCAAATTAGACCGAATAAAACGGGAAAAAAAAAGAATCGGGCATTATCATTAATTTATTTCAAAGTGAAACGGCTTTTAGCTGGGTTCATTGGCCAGTTCCCCTTGATGATCTGAAATGATCCTTTCCTAATGATGTCCTTATAATGATCTGAAAGACAGAACTGATTTAGACCGTCTTCGCTAGCAGGAAAAATCCGATACATTCAGGTACAGGGTATGTGTGCCACTATTTTAACACCAGTGTTTTAAAAGAAGAAGTTAAGATTGATATGACACTTTTAAAAAAAAAAGAAGAGGGAATTGATAGCATCATATGTAAGAGAGAGACATTCGCTGTCTCATTTTTTACTTTTTTTTAGACTCCTCTTATTTCCCATGGGCTCCTTATTAATGGATCTTTCCAGTAGGGGTGGATGAACTCCGCATGAACTAAGCCAAGTGGTGGATATATATATAAATCACCACATGACTTTCACAATAAAATCAAAGCAAAAACAGGACTGTGAGTTGGGCCTTCAGCTTTAAGTGACAGGATTTGGTGACCATATGCACCATGTGATCAGCATACTTGTGATTCCGATCATGGTCCCGCCGCACATCCTCGTCATGTGATCTTTTGGCCAGATTCCCCCCTGCCCCACCACCACCTCCTGTTTTCCAGTTCTTTAGGGTCTCCATCCGTTCAACAGATGTCCTTTCCCCGTCACCTGATCTCCGAGCCCACCTGCACATCTGCTTTTAATATTCCACTTTAAACCGCATCTGTCGCTTCCTCGGCCGCCGTCCGCATGCATCGCAAATTTTAACTAATTTTGAGCAAATCGTCAAAGAAAATGCAAATGAATGTAGCTTTCCATTAGGAATTTGTTGGTCAAGATAAGCAGCAGTGGTGCTAATTGTCCTGTTTAGTGCCAATAATCGCCGTACAAGAAAGAAGGCACAAGAAGAAGTGGTAACTAAACAACCGCCAGTCAAATGTCAAAAAATAATGTTGGGAACATGATGGAAATAAAGCAGTAATGTTTGTTTCATGTATATAAAAATCTAAGTTGGGTAACAGTGGAGCAGAAGTGTCAGTAAATGTTTAGCCACATTCTTCGTATACTTCATGATCAACTTGATCAACTATTGCATACTCATTGCATAGTTTGGCTTTATTATTGTTAATCATTAATCATAATGTTATTAATTTAACCGATTAAAAGCATATGTCAGGAAATGTATAGTAGATTTGCTGTCGTGCCACCATAACTTACTGTTTAATGAAACGGAGTTACAGGTGTAGTTGTTGGGCGGCCATATTGGTCAGACAAAAACAAGCTCCTGCTGTTTAATTGCAACTCTACAGCATAAAGTTAAAAAAAAAAACAGTGTCTGGCTGCTGTCTGGTACAGTTAGCAACCTGAAACTAGGTAGCTAACTACGTCACTTTGGATGAAAACGTCTGCTAGATGAAATTGTAGAGCTAATGCTAACACTAATCCTATGCTTTTAATGCTAACACGGGCCGGGAGCGTCTGTTCAGATTCAGATTCAGATTAATTTTATTGTCATTGTAACGAGTACAAAGTAAGGCGCAGGCCTTTCAGTGCAAAAACAAAAATATAAAACTTTGTATAACAATTATATACAATATAAAAGATACATATATATAATAAATAAACCTCCCAAAAAATAACTCTATATAAAAAGATGAAATTAAACAATGAGCACGGTGTATATTGCACAGACTGGATACTGGACAGAGGTAGTGACAGTTGTATATTTACAGTATATTGCACTTATTGCGACGAGGAGGCATTTATGGCTCTGACAGCAGGTAGAAAAAAGCTGTTTTTCAGTCCTGGTTCTGATGGCCCTGTACTGTAGCTCGAACAGCAAATGTCCCGGGTGGTAAGAGTCCTTCAGGATGGCGTCGGCTCTCCTGAGGCAGTAAGAGCCATGAAGGTCCTCCAGTGTGGGTAGAGGGCACCCAGTGACCTTCTCAGCCATTTTGGTGACCCTCTGGAGTTCTGGAGTTAGCCGAGAGCAGCTGTAGCTGTTAGTGCTGCTAACATTCAGAAGCATGTTCTTGACTAAAGTGATTACGTGTACTGACGACGCTTTAGAGGTGTCGGTAAATACTGACAGTTTTTTTCCTGGACTGATAAAAGTTGCGCAGCTCTTTCCAGCAACGTTAACTACAGAAAACAAGTCACTAGATTAGTTATGAGGATCATTTCGATCAAACTGCTGGGAACATAATAATTACACTGCAGGTTATTTACTGGGGAAGATTGACCCACGTTTCATACTTGTGTCTGGCCAACCACTGAATAGCAATTTTAAGTTAAGACATTAATTTTTTGGAATGCAATTAATATTTAAAGTAACTTGGCTTTTACTTCACCTGTTCTAGAAATTCCTATAATGAAACTCAGCCCAATAAAAAAAGGTTTCTTAAGGACACGGAATTACTGTATTTTCAATTATTTATGTCATGAATACATTTTTGATCATTAACGTGGCCGACCACCCGTAATGAAAATGTTTAATATTTCTTTCCCTACAAGGAAACCCATTTATAAATCCAACCCACTCAATATACATGCCAGCTCAGACATCACAGTCCCTTGGGCCCGTCTTTCATGCCATAACAAGCGCTCATTGTCCTTTTCTCTAAGGTCTGTCGGTTCATGATCTCTGCCTGTTTTGCGTACATCCCTTTTTTTTGCACTTGGTTGCCTTCTGTGACTGACTCATAATTGTTGTTCCTTCGGGTGACTAAAGCTGTGGGCTTCAAGTCAAGTCAAATCAATTATATTTATATAACCTTATAACACATCACACGTCTGCTTCCAGGGCCTTTACAATCTGCACACTCAGGCTGAATCCTTTTTTTTATTCATTTATTCTCTGATCAACTGTTTCCTGATCTAAGAATTTGGAAACGTGGCTGCGTTCAGAATGTATGTTAATCTTTAAGCCGAGCTCTTGCGTGTGTTTGTAAAGATGACATTAAACGCTGATGCTTCGGGAAGCCTGGTACATTTTGTTAGATGAGCAAAAGCACTTTGTAGTAAAACATTCATTGAAAGTACTGTTTCCAGTATTGGCACCAAAACTCCAGCGCTGTCAGCTCTGATTTAAACAAAAAAAAAATCCCACTCCTACTTGAGCCCATTTTTGAGGTAGAAAAGTACCGGAAACAAGCATCAAAGAAGAAAAAAAACAGCCCAAAAATTGCATATTTCCTCAATAAAGTATTCCCGTGGGATTAGAACCACCGTGCCGAGTTAATTCAAGGTACAGTGTTACAATCAGTGCTGCCCTGTGTCTTACAACCTTTAAACCGTGTATAAAAACACTTCACTCTCTTCCACATCAGCGCCGCCGCCACGCCGAGCACATCTCTCAGTACTCATCTAATTACGGGGGTCAGTCGGCGGCGCAGAAGGAAGAGGAAAACTTGACAGATTTGCATTCATGTCATGAGTGGAGTTCAGATCATTTGCAAAGCCATCAACTGGATGTCCTTTCATATCCGAAGTCTCTGCTGTCCTATCACTCCTACACACTGGGGATCTTAATGATGGCTCTCTTATTTGCAGTTATTTCAGGAAATTCAATGACTTACTTGCCAGGGTCATGAGCAAAATGAACAAGACAAGCATCTTTGAAGATTATGATAATGGAAACGGAGGGCAAAATTGGAATTGTTTTAAAATTCACCCGCACGTTCCACATCTTATTATCCTTCCACTTGGCAGCCACCCATTTTCAAAGGCGTGATAAAAATACACATTAGATACATTCGCTTGCTGTGTGGCGGCGAATTTTATAGTCTGTACAGTCTGGCATTTCCAGGATGAGAAAAAAATAAACACTCTTCGCGGCGAAAAACTAAAACGCACGAATCAGAGATCTGCAGCGAAAGACGGATGTTAGTCCATCCACAAAATAGTCATTAGGATTTACTCAGCGCGGCAGATGAAATGCGGTCCTACATCATATAATTTACTCCGGTTTTTGACGCTCAACGCTTACAGACGCATATATTGAGACGAAAATTGAAACCTTCCGTTCTTGGTGGCAGAATGACTATTCAGAGCTCGATACAGCACTGAACTAAGGACCAGATGGTACAGACTAAAACACACTTTGAGAGGGAGGATGTTGCTTCAAAAGGCAAACTCATGCAAATCAGGCCTTCAGTGAAGCTGTTGACTCATGCAATTTCACAGTGTTTACCAATAACAAATTGGAATGGAACATTAATAGTGCTTTCTGAGCAGAAACCCCGGATAAGGCTAAATGCTCAGAGAAATGTGTTATTACAGCTGACCTCAGAACTGAAATGCTACATTAGCAAATTATGAAAGGTTTCGTAGGTGGCCTGCATGTAATGACTGGCGAAGGAAAGGACGCGCTGACCTCCGGAAAACACACACACACATTAAGAAAATCCCGGCCGCGGCCTTTGATCTCTGAGAACCGAACAAGTTGTGACTAAAACACATGCAATCACATCAGCGAGCGAACATCTGAGGCCACGTGTCCGATAGTGTCACAGGCAGTCTGTCTCGCCGCTAAAATTATTCATCTCCTTCTGAACCTGCTGCTTCTCCGGTTCATTCCTCCAGCCGCTAATTAGAATCGCACAGAAACACGCGGTTTGCATATTCGCGACATTGATTTTCAGTGGGAAAACAAACATTTTCATTTAAGTGGGATTATTAACACAACGAGGCACGAGGGGTCTCGTGGGCCGCGGCGCTGAATCTCGTCAGATCTTACCACCGGACTGTCCATCCATCCATTATCTATACACCGCTTTATCCTCACTAGGGTCGCGGGGGGCTGGAGTCTATATATACAATAATAGTTCATCTAGAATTTTTAAAATTCATATTTGGTACCAGGGCTGCAAGGTGGGGCGGTGGTTAGCCTCACAGCTAGAAGGTCGCCGGTTCGCGTCCCGGTGAGGACACCCGGGATCTGTCTGCATGGAGTTTGCATGTTCTCCCCGTGCAGTGAGGGTTCTCTCACACCAATTAATCCTCACGAGGGTCGTGGGGGGCTGGAGTCTATCCCAGCTGACTTAGGGCGAAGGCAGGGGACACCCTGGACAGGTCACCAGTCTATCACAGGGCTACACTTAGAGACAGACAACCAAGAACACTCACATTCACACCTACGGACAATTTAGAATCACCAATTAACCTCAACATGTTTTTGGACTGTGTGGGAGGAAGCCGGAGAACCCAGAGAGAACCCACGCTGCACGGGGAGAACATGCAAACTCCACGCAGAAAGATTCCGGTGCCCCCACCGGGACGCAAACCGGCAACCTTCTTGCTGCGATGCAACAGTGCTACCAACTGCGCCATCCTGCAGCCCGCCACCGGACTGTATTTACAAAAATGTTCCACGGCCACCGCCTCCTCCGTACTGTTTACCGTGGCGGACATCTGGAGTGCAGCAGAAGCTAAAGGAGTTTGGAAGGACACAACAGACTGCAGGGAAGACTGGTAGGTGTACGGTATGCAGGGCGTGAGGCAAGCAGGTGCTGTGAAGTGTGAAGCTCTGCCCTCCCAGCTGATGATCAAAGACAGACATAACTGCCACTGATGACCGTGGCTGCTGGCCAGACCGAATGCACAATGCAGACTATGATGTCAGCTGTATCAAGGCGATGCCAGATAGGAGGAAAAAAAAAAACAAAACAACAACAACACTATTGCTGGCATCACATATACACACAGCGCATCTACACAGAGACAAAAACTGAATAATGCCTCATCAATTATCCATGAAATCCTTTGTCTGCTTTTACTAACCTTGAATTCCCTCATTTACTGGGTAATGACCACACTTTGGATGCATATTTTAAAGCAGCTTTTTATGACTGGGGATTACTCAGGACATGGAATTAGAGAGAGATTCTGTCCCTCCCACCAGACAGCCAAGATAATGTTAATGATGTCTTGTGGGATCCTCCACTAGAAGGACTCCTGATCTGGATCCAGGGGGGATCGATGCGACTTCTGGCACCACCGCGAAGCTCTCTGATAACTGCTTTTAATTCCCTTTTTTTTTTTCCCGTAGAATTAAACTCCTGATTAAAAGAAAAATTCCATAAGATGATTATCTGTCATGTCAAGCCACACGAGCAGGGGTCTTCCTGTGTATGCAGATGGAGAACTTGTTCCCAGTTGGCAGTTACAGAGAGAGCTTTGTCGGAGGAGGGGGGGATCGTATAGAAGAAGAAAAAAAATGAATGACTGAATGGGAGAGAGCTGTCATGGTGTCCCAGTACTCTTGCTGTGAGAAAGTGGCCCTGTGGACCACATAAGAAAAGACCATTCATTGAATTGATGGCCCGAGTTTGATCTGTCGTGCTAAATGCCTTCACATAAAGGAACGTTATATCACTTCAGTCCATAACTCGGGCCGCGGCGGTAAAATAAAAAGTGGGTACACATCCTGCCGTACCTCGGCTTCTTTATCACAGTCCAACAAGGGCCACGATGATGGGAAGATGGATCGATCGGTCTCAAAAAAAAAAACAATCTGGAAGCAAACAACCTCTATGTGACCTTTAATATAGATGTTGGGAATGTAACAGAATAACCCAACTGACTAATGTGTAACTTTACAGAGAGTTTGATGTATAGATGGAAAATCAGCTTTCCATCAGATCAGACCTTAAACATTCAGACTAGAGTCGTGACTCGACAATCTGACCCTTATCAATCTGAAAACTTTGCTATCTGACAGGTTTTTAGGAAAAACGAACGGAACCCACAGAAAACAGCCTTAACATACCGACAGCCTTGGATTCTGACTCTGACATGACATTTAATGTCACAAATGAGGACAACGGCGTATTATCTGACTGAACAATCCCACAGATTGGCTACGTTCAGACTGCAGGACTTCATGCTCAATTCGGATTTTGAGGGGAAATCTGATTTTATTTGCGAGTTCGTTCACATTTCCAATTAAACACAACTTGTATGTGATCTGCTGTGTGAACTTCATACGACCCAAAAGTGTCCCGCATGCGCAGAAGAGGACACGACGATGTCACACGCAGCGAGCAGTGTACGGAAGTAAACACTGATGGTAACGATGGAGCGTATCTTGCCCGCCACTCCCCCACCGCCGCCACCGATGGTGGAAACACAAATGTGACCGCTAACTAAACCGGTATCAGCAGCCCAGTACTGTCTGTGTGTTCCGGACACTTCCACCCCGTCAGAGCGCTCCCCCGGGGTGGAATTGGCCAGAACGTGCACAATTGCACCGGTCAATTAGGCGTGAAATCCAGCCATGCGTAGTGTTCTAACAATACACTAGTTATTATAACAACTATGAGCAATAATTAACAACAAATGAGCCTTCAAGCATCAAGCCCTCCTTGTATCTCGACCGCCGTCTTGACAATCCGACAGCCTTGATATCCGACATAAAAGGTTTTACATTTAGTGTCGGATTATCAAGTCATGACTGTATTTTATTTCTTGGTTTCATAACTGCACTGACCTAAACTCCCTCAAAACAGTATTAACGAATAAATAAATCCTAAATAAAATTAGGCCATAAAAGCTTTTCTGTCTGTCTCTCTCTTTATCTTTTCAATCACTCTCTGGACTTTTTAAAGCTGCACTCAAGCTTGCAAAAAAAAATGTTTATGACAGTATTTGTGGGCTTACATTAAAATGAATGCAGTGGAAATGCAGGTTATGAGCTGTGGAGCTGACTTAGAGCTAACCGTAAGGCAGCGACAATGCAGAAAACAGTGTACTTTGTGATAAGTTCAGACGTTCACTACTTTTTAATTAAAATATCAAATGTATTTCCACTGACCTGTTATTGTCACTCTGTCTATGCGGAGGAGGCTCCTGCTCCTTCTTTCTGCTAAGACGGTGCTTTTGTTTCAAAAAGCACAAATGTTATCTTAGAATTTGAGAGGTGGCTCAAAAGTGTTTGCATGCATTTAGCCTCCAATAAAGCCTGAGCATAACACAAAATCAAAAACTGCCTTCCCAAGCAAGGTCAAGCGTATTTCCAACGCACTTAATCTAAATGCAATTCAAAGTTGTTTACATAAAAGGAGAATAAGATGGAATAAGAAATTAAGCAAAAGGCATTTAGAACACATCCAAAGGAGGGAAACAAAGCAATTAAAATACGAAAATGAAGAGAATGGAGTTGAGGATCTAAGATGGATACTGATGGGGAGCTTGATTCAGCCCAGGGCGGGGGAGTGCATAAAATGTTTATAATGTATTTGTAAGCTCGAAGCATCCTGGAAGCAAGGGCAGAGAACTCAGACCTGCCGTGATCCATTCAGTAAGGTCAAATAGTAGTGTATGCTCAGTATCGGAGCCATTAAATTCCATTAGTAAAATCAGCATTTCATGCACTTTTCATTTGACACAAAGATGTATCGACAGCGTTGCTGCGCAGCCTTCGCTATGTGCTTATAATGCACCATGTCTTATAGCCGTGCCTAGGTGTATTCCATTGTCACGGATGACATTCCCTATAAAGCACTGAGAGATCAATGCATGCAGGGGTACCACCTGTGCCGCCTGGAGCCCTGCTAAAAGCCTCTGTGTCTCGTCTGAAGATGGAACCGGCATCCCTGGGGACTCGCCTTACAGGAGAAAGAGGGAACCCCCTCCCCTCCACCCACCCCCCACGCGCCGCATCATAGCCGTGGAAAGCTCCATCGCTCCGTCATCCACTGCTGGGAAATCAACGCAACTCCTAATAGTTACCCTTTTCCTTTTTTCCCTTTTTTTTTTCACTTGTGTGATTCGAGCAGGCCTAATTAACTTCCTGCAACAAAGGGCTCCACCACTGTTGTTCCACAGCCTTATTATTGGGCGAGCTTGCGGCGTGATAGTACGAGCTGAATGTCACGCTCTCCTTGGGCCAATCAATCCAGGCGATCAGATATCAGACACCTGAGGGATGGCTCTAGCCACAGATCACTCACGCGCAGACTCGCATGGGCACGCACACAAACACGATCGAAACACACCGTCGGGCCCGTCGCACAGCCGTACACACAATCCCGGAAAAAACCACTTGGCTGGGGCCAAGGACGAGAGCTCGTCTGCAGACAGATGTGCTGAGCCGAAAGCTTTTCCTCCCAAACATTTTGTCTTTCTCCTATTTCAGCCATATTATTATCTGCATGTCAGCTTGATGAGATGACTCCCACATTGATAAGACCCCTCTGTTCAATGCAATTGCTGCACTTGTCACATCCTCACTGAGTGAAAATTGCGTACCTTGCTCAAGGTCACAGACAGTGGTTTTCCTCCAGGGGGAGAGGGAGCCAGACGTGCAACTCCCTCCGTTCGCATGTCTGTGTCTTTGCTCAATTTCTAATTGCCTCTGTGAGAGGTTGTGGCCTGTGGGGGGAAAGTGGTATAGACAACAACCATTTTCTACTTGCCTGTATTAGTCATTCAAAAAACAATCAGCGACGGTAAACATGCAGTTTGCCCTCCCTGGGAGTGTTGATGACAATCATTCTGTTAGCAGATCATCTGCCTCTAACCTAGAGGGATAACAACAGCCTCCCTTGTAAAGCTATGAAAGGATGTTTACAAAGTTGGGATGAGCCACACTGCTCCGAATCCTCGCTAGGCTCTGGGATGTTGTTCGCTCCACAGAACGGACGCCCCATTCGTCTAAATAACACAATCGTCATCCTCCTATCCAGATTTTCCCATCCATCAGTATTTGGTTTCAAGACAGTCTGTATTTCTCCGTTTTTTTTCCCCCCCTGCCTTGCCAGCTTAGTCAATATGTTCAGCAATAATACATGAGCCGAGTATATTCCTCTGTATCTGTGTCTCACCTTTTCTTTGTCTCCCTCACTGATTCTCTCTCATCCTCACTGTAGAATGTTGCAGCCGTCTTTTCAACTCTGACCACCTCATTATCTCCCTCCACCCATCCTTTCTCTCCCCCCCCCCTAACTCTCATTTGCACTACTCTCCACCAAGGCTAACAATACTCCTCACTGTTTCCGTCATCAGCAAAGTGTTTTCCCTTGACACCGCCGTGACTTCCCGTCTCCATTACAACAAATACTCCTATTATTCTCCATCTATCTTTCTTTCACCCAGTTCTCTATTCTCTCTCTTCTTCTTCTTCCTCTTTCCCCTCCTCAGGTTTGTTCCTCCTAACATGTATAAGGAGGGGTCGATGGGACCCCAGCACATCCGCGACCCCTCTTAGCAGCAAAGGAAGGCTACGGCGGACGGGCTTCGGTCTCCCGCTGAGCCGCGGCGCTGTTTCCGCCTGGGGGATTACATCAAATAGAATTGCTCTTATGTGTCATTTGTATTAAACAGAAGTGTGACTAACCGCCCTTGCATACATGCTTCCTATAGAAGATTCCCTATCATTAAACGGCGTAGTCGACTGCAGCCGGAATTCTTCTGAGAATTAAACCCCAAGTCGCCACGGATGATGCATTTTGTCGGATAGCGCCGCGCAAACACGCCCGGGCCGGCTCCTAAAATAGATATTAAGGTTAATTTGCTCGGGTTTTCCACATAATTTGGTGGTCAGGGGGAAACACTGGTGAGTAACAAGCGCTCCAGTGATGCGGTGCCGCTAAATCAGTCCCAACTGAGCATGTCCACGTTCTCCCCTCTCCCTGCACTGCCAGCATATTGAGCAGGCATCTTCCTGGTTTGCTGGAGTAATCCAATCAAAGTGCATCATGGGGGGATACCATTATGTGCTCATTTGTACAGCTGCAAAGCATTCCCATCAAGGAAATATGCAGAAATCAATGACTCAAAACCCCAGTCCTCTCTTAGCTCGTCCCTTTTAAAAAGTTCAAATTAGATTTACGGAGGAAATCAAATGAAAGTTTTTTTGTTTTCAGTGTCACTGCTAGAAAAAAAGAAGAAGAAGAAGAAGAAGAAGAAGAGGGGGGAGGCTTCTGCTTATCTTAAGTACAATTGCAGACTGAATAAGCGGGTCGTATCATTTAATCTGAACTTTGGATTTTGTTACACAGTCAAATTGGGAAGAGAATGAAAAGGCAGAAGATAGTCTTAGAGCGCCTGGGAGATGCATAATTTTTTGCTTTCTCTCGTTCCCTTTCTGGAGGGAAATGGGCTTAGGAATTCAATCAGCTTTGGAGAGCCAAAGCTGTATGTGATCCAGCTCCGCCTCGGTGTCTGTGTCCTGCGTACACGAGTGAAAAGAAAACAACAACAACAACAACAAAAAAAAGATCAAACGGGGGGGAGAAGGAAAAAAAAAAAAAAAAAAGGGAAGAAGACATTGAACCAAACAGCACCAGAGCGTAAACATAATGCAGTGCTGTTTCAGGAAAAAAAAAAAAAATCCAAGGGTGTCCTGGCGGCGCGCACACAAATTATTCTTTCAAGAAATGGAAACAGAATTAAAGCTACAAAACTTCTTTACACCACCACGTCTTTTTGCCATCTGGCTCAAGCGCTTCAATCTCTGTTACACCTTTATGCCGCTGCCTGAACACAAACGAGCGCTGTGGTATTGATCCAGTCGTATACCCCCCTTTTTATTATCTCTTCTCCCATCCAAAGGCAGCTTTCCGCTTTGATAGCACCACTGTCGTAGAAAAGCATAAATTCTCAAGCCCATTTGCTGTGAGGGGGCGGATAAATGGATGTGAAATCAAGCCATGAAAAGCCAACATGGCATGGTGGGGGAATTTTATCCTGAGCTCATTAGGAAAAGCATGTTTCCTTCTTTGCTCGTAATGGTGCACAATATGTTGATAGAATTAATTTTTTTTTATTACTCTGGCTCCCACATTTTCCTGAATGCTTTTTTAATTGGGAATGTTTCTTTGGGCTTTTGTTCTGCAGATATTCTTTGGCATGCTAGCCGTGGGAGAAATCAAGCCTGGCTTCGGCTTGTCAAGCTAACAGTGGGCCATAGAGGAGGTGAGGAAGAGGGTCCTGAAGCCTCTCCATGCTTTGTGACAACGGGGCAGCTGTGTGTCAGGGAGACCAGAGTAAATAGGGCTGTGTGGAGTCACAGAGCTGCCCTGATCAAAGGCGTCTCTCTCAGTTTGCTGTCGGTTTCTAACGTCCTCTCTGTTGCTTCTCTGCCCAGTCTTCCTGGCCGACTGACTGGCAGAGGCGCTGCGCTAATGCGAACGGAGGATCGGCCCCAGAAGGAAATCTGAAGACGCTGCCTGCAGCACACTGTTATATGTAATCAGTTTGTGCAAGTGCAGCAGGTTGGAATTCACAATCCCTGCTTCCCCATGTTGCTTTTAAGATCCACCATTGTCTTTTAAGTTTCTGAGAAAAAGCTGCAAAGGTAAGAGACGGTCCAGCAGGGAAACAACACCTGTTGTTTTCTGAGAATGTTCCTCCACACTCGCTCACACCGGCTCTGTCTTACTCCGTGTCGGGAAAAAACCTGCACACATGAAGAAAGGCCTAAGGTGCATTGTTTCAACAGGAATGCTAATAAGATTCACTAGAAGGAGGAATTTCTCTCTTAGTTTTCGTTCCTCATGGATGTGCCATGCCTCAAGGGACTGCTGTGCATATATTACATTACTGCACATGGATTAGCATGAGTTTGTAGGAAGACTATGTGTGTGCTTTTGTATCTGTATGTTTATGCTGAAAATCTTTGTTGCGCGCCCTCAGAGAAAGACATACAAGCAAAGCAAATGCTACGAGGTGCTTGATCTTCTGTGTGTCCGTGTTGTAGCCCCTCCTCCTTGTCTGTTTGTATTTTACCAGAGCTGCAGGCCATTTCCAATTAGAAGGCTTACATTGTGCCCCCTCTCCAGCTTGGGCCCAGTGTGCATATCTTGCCCTCTTTCCCACATGCTGGGATCACTGTGAGGTGATGCGTGACTGCTCATGATTGAGCCCTCTTTAGCTAACAGGTGCTATCATCTCTGCAAACCTTCGCCGGCACCTCACATTCGTAGCCCAAAAAGAAAAAGGTGTAAAAGATGAACAAATGTATAAATTATCTGATCACAAAGTGAGCCACAGCGTGAAATCCCAGACTGAATGAACATTGAAAGTGGGCTTTTGGACTCCAGGATAAGAGCTGAAAAAATGGATGAATTTCAGAAGCGGAGGTGGTTTCCTGGATGTCAGTAGGCAAACTATGGTGAATTCCAGCTCTGCCGGCCTGTAATAAATCGATCTGAAGTCATCGAATCCACAAAGCGGTTTTGAGGAATGAGGTAGCCCAGGTTTTAAAAACCACCGTGCTTGAATTAGGACAAGTTTTCAGAGTGTTTGTTCCCAACAGGCTCCTTAAAGGAGCCCTGAAATAACCCAGAACCATCTTAATTTATCAAGAAGATACATCTCATCTCTATTGGCTCATAATTAGGATGAGCAGAGTGGGAGGGATGAGGCGCTCAATAAATCTCACAAGACGGCTGGCTGGAGCCCGACTCTGTTACCAGGACAAGGTTTAAGAACTCCCTCTCTCCATGTCCTCCTCCTTATCGCTCTTTCCACTTCGCTACAACATCCTCCTCCAGGTTTTGCCTCCACTTCCCCTCACTCCAAATCACAGTCTTTGCACCTGTAACCCCTGGGTGAGAGATGATTACACCTTCCAAAGCAGAAATTGAACTGAGAGCTTGGCCCCAACCTCGCTCGCACACCTCCACCTCCACCCATCTCCACGATTGTGCGAAAACGCTGAAGCAGCAGCCATTGAACAGCGGTGTTCACCTTTAGAATTAAAAAGGCCAGACACTGGGATGAATCTTAGCTGGGTGAAGTACATTTAAATTAAGCATCCCTTGCATCTTGACAGACATGCACCTGTGCTTTCACATAGATAAGTAGAAGCAACGCCACCCCATCTGCTCCCCATCCCCCCCATACAAGGCTGCTCGGAGCAGGACAGCAGACCAATTTCTAATTCACTAAACCCAAAGGCTAAATGACAGGTAGTCAATGGCCAGCTTCTCTGCATGCAATATCTCCCACCGAGTCAGCAACAAACTCATTTTCCCCCACGAGAAAGGACCACAAAGACTCCTCGAGCCTCCCTATAGTTCTGTTGGCGAACCGCGCGAGAGGAGACACAGAAAGAGAGGAGTAGGTATAAACAGCAAGGGGAGATTGAGGTTGAGGGCACAAAGGGAAAAAATGGGAAAAGATGTGATGGATTGAAAGGAAGGGGAAGGGTGGTTTGAAGTGAGACGAGATAGCGTCGAGGTGGAGGGGAGGGGAGGGGAGTGGTAGAGCGAGCGAGGGAGGGAGTGAGGCAGGGGGGACACAGAAAAAGCGACACACTTTCTGGGCTTATTTACACGTAGCTGCCAGTATGACAGGTAATTTGGGCAAATTCTCCACAGAGCCTGCAGCAGACGGCGAGAGGATAAAGACGAAAGGAGAGAGCAAAAGAGAGAAAAAAGGGAAGGGAGGAGAGAGGGAGGGGAACGAGGGAACAAGCGCTGAAGGGGACGTGCGCAGACTACCTGACACGGCCCGAGTTGGGTCTGAGAGCAAGACAGCAAATGGGTTTCCAGATTCCAATCAGGGGAGAGGAGTGGGATAGGAGGTGGGGGTTGAGGAGATGGAAGGATGAAGGTGTGCTGGGAGGAGGAGGAGGGTGAAACAGGGGGCGGAAGTCATCCTGTTGACAGACTGATCATTTTATTTATCTGCAGCAAGGAAGAGATATCAAAAGCACTTTTTAATTCAATTTCTCTTTTCCTGTTGAGGCTGAAAGATCAAGCAGGAGGCAGGAACATATGAGGCAAAAAAAGGAAAGAGGAGGAAAAAAAAACCCATCCAGATCTTCTGATTTATTCAGGCTCTGATTTATTCACTTGTTTGTCTAACTTGCGTGTGTGTACATATGTGTGTGCCTCTGTGAAGGCAGGTGTGTGCGTGTGCATGTGAGCGCTCCTTTCACTTCACGTCGAGGCGAAGCAAGCCCGTTAGACAGTATTTATAGAAAGCTCTTGTTCTTGTTCAGCGCATGGCTGTCTGTCAGTGCTCAGAACCAATTAGAAAACACTTGTTAATGGAGAAAACGCTCCCCTTCCTGCCACCGTGCCTGTGTGTGTGTGTGTGTGTGTGTGGGTGTGATAACTTTATTCTCTTTTCCAGCGACAGCGACGGAGGTGTGGACGACAAGCAGAGGAGATAACGAGGTGCTCGTCCCCGGGGATGGAAGTCCCCTCGGGAGGGCGTGGGTGGGTGCACGCTGCACTGGACCCTACACCTGGCTTCCACTTCCTGTGGTGACTCACGCTTCATAGGAGGAGGAGGAGCGCTTACCCTGAACTGACCTTTTCACCCATCCTCATGCGCTCAAAGCCTCAGGCGTCACTGACCCTCTCTTATCACACACACACACACACGTGCCGCCGCAGCCTTGAGCGCACGCTGCACACACAAACACAAACGCATGCGGCCCAGCCTTCCTGATATCAGTTTTTCTTCCAGGATGCTGCACTCACTTAGATTCACACTGAGAATAGGCCTGGTTAACAAACATGTACACGTGTGCGCGCGACGGCGAAGTACGCACACATACAAAACAAACGTGCACATGCCAGCACACTCCACCCTTCTAAATCAGGAGCCCGCACCCCTGTTGCACACCATCTGCACCCCCAAACAGCTCCATGCAGAGCGGCACGCCTGGCGATACACAGCAATCTCACAGTTTACGACACAGTAAGAATGGAAGAGCAGCGGAGGTCCAGCACATAAGAATGAAGAAAACAGGGGGAGGTGGGGCAAATTGAATGAAACAGAAATAGGGAGCAGATGGGTTGAGAGAGAGGAACACCCAAAGGTGCAACAAAAAAAAAAAAAAAAGAGACCTCACAAGAGAAACAAGGAAATGGGTTTTAAGGAATACATGCACAGACATGGATGAAGTGGTAACGAGGGGAACGTAGAGTCACAAACAGAATGACGAAAAGGGGGTCGGGGGCAGACGTCCACGTTTAGCGGAGGATTCCAGAGGAGGGAGCATGAAAGCGAGGAGGGGTGAGGGTGGGCCGGGTGACGGCGGATTGAAGAATGAGTGCAATGAAATATAATCAAAGTGAGAGAAAGGATTACCTCCTTTGCTTCAGTGGAGTATGTAATTGTAGTAAAAAAAAAAAAACACTGTGACTTGCTGCGACAACACAACACAATTGGAGAGAGCTGAGTGCGATGCTGGGAATTAGCAGCAGTGATAAAGATGGAGATAACAGTGAGAAGATGGGGAGGAACGATCCAGCTGATTATCAGTGTTGATGATAACAGTGTTGGTGGTTATCATAATGAAGGTGGTGAGGATCAAATGTGGTATAATGTCTTGATGATATGACAAAAAAAGATGACTTGATTAAAATTGCTACTGATGCCAGTGATGATAGTGGTATTTTGTTGGCACAATTTTAATCACAGAGATTCCAGATTTTTACATATTCTGCCATAATTCAGTGTAGCAGGAAGCTGTTTTGCATCACATAATCCCCCCCCCAACCATCCCCCTTTACACACACACACACACGCTTTTTGTGGTATTTTAAAAGACAATCCCCCATATGACTTCATGAATATTCAATCACCAATACTGCCCTGAGGTATCAACAATGGTGTCAGTCACTTGCTTTTATTTTAAATCTAGTATGACTGGTAACCCCCCAAAATTAAATTAGACCTACATGGCAATTTTATACCTACAGAAGCGAATTATTACTTTAAGCTTTTAAGCTTTTCCACCCCCTTTCCCCTCAGTTGGTGAAGGTCCCACCCCAACTCTTGTCACCCATACTGATGAGCTGTCCACTCCATAGCCTGAGGCCCAGCTAACCAGCATCCCAAAGGCCCAGCAGGTGTGGAAGAAGGAGAAAATGCAAATCTGCAAAACAGATACATAATCACACATTTCTGTCTTACCAGTTCTATCTGCACACATTTCACCAAAATGTCAAAATAAAAAAAAGAATGAAGTTTAAAGATTTTGCCACCTAGTGGTCACATCCACAACAACTCTGCATACTCATTAAAGGATCGTTTACTTGGGTCCTTTGATATTACAGGAGAGTTATTACATTGTGCTGTCTGAACTGAGAGTATCAAGTGTTGTGGGTGGAGAGGGGATTGTGTCTGTTAAAATTTGACTCCTGCTACATGATTATTCGATCCCACGACACGCGAGAAATCTAATTTTGTACACAAACTGGAGCTACAGCGGAGGCTTGATACAAACATTTAGAATGGCGTTGGATATATACATATATACAGTGCTTACCAAATGTATTAGAGCACCTGTCTAATTTGTTAAGCACTGTACATATATATAAATAGACCATCCAGCATCCTGAAGTGCTTTAATGTGCACTCAGCTCTCGACGTTTTACCACTGTGAACAGGAATGAGGAATTTCAAACTGAAGTCACCCCAGATTTGAGCCACTGGGCTTCTCTGAGAAGTCAGAAATTAATCAAGCAAAATATTCAACCATTGAAACTATTCTTTCTGTTCAGTAATGAAAGTAAATAACTATAATTTGACATCTTAATCAAGAATTAATAATGTACTTTACTATTTTTTCTGGTAAAACAATAAATCTGAAAATTCCAATAATAGTTATATTTAGCATTAAAAATATCATTTTTGGTTAAAGATATTCTACATACTGGTGGACTAACCATTACAAAAACATCATAAATGATTTCGGTAATTACCAATGCTGCTAATTCAGGGCGGCTGCGGCATAAACATTACATTGAGTGGTGGTCTCGCTTCAGAGCCTGAATTAGGCAACATGCAATCGTTGGACAACAAGATGGATGAGCTGAGAGCTAGTACAACCATCCAGCGTGAGTTAAGGGACCGCTGTGCTCTTATTTTCACGGAAACCTGGCCGACAGACCGCATACCGGACTCCGCTCTGCAACTGAATACACACAGCTTGCACCGCAGAGACCGCACATCGGCCTCTGGGAAAAGCGGGGGAGGAGGCGTCTGCGCTTATGTGAAAGACAGATGGTGTACGGATGTCCAGGTAACCGAAAGGCACTGTTCATCAGACATTGAACTGTTAATGCTAAAGTGCAGACCCGTACAAATACCGAGGGAGTTCAACGATATCTTTCTGCTCACCACATACATTCTGCCTCGGGCCAATCCCGCACTGGGGGTGCTGCATGAACTCATCAGCAAGCATGAAACTCTCCACCTGGATGCTGTTTTCATCACCACTGGTGATTTCAACCACTGCAACCTGAAGAAAGTCTTTCCCAAACACCGTCAGTATGTAGACTTTGCAACAAGCGATTCAAACACTCTCGACCAAGTCTACTGCAACGTCATGCATTAATGGAGAGGTGAGGTCCAAGCTGCGTGCCCACTCTGCTGCTTTTGCTTCCAGTGACGCCGACAGATACAACCAGGCCAGATACAACCTGCAGAGATCCATCAGGGCAGCCAAGACGCACTACAGGCTGAAACTCAAGGACATTACACCACCTCAGACTCAAGGAGCCTGTGGCAAGGACTGCAGCACATCACTGGCTACAGGCAGTGATGGATCTCGTGGTCAACATCCAGCCAGGCGGGACCACCAGACCAGCTCAATGAGTTCTACGCCCACTTCGAGGACACCAACAACACCAGCCACCGAGAGGAGCTGCCAGTCTCCAACGACACACAGGATGCCCCTCTGTCAGTGACATCAGCAGAGGTGCACCGGGCTCTGGGCCGGATTAACCCCCCGGAAACCAACTGGCCCAAACAGCATCCTGGAGCCTGTTTATCAGAGCTGGCTTTTGTCTTCACGGACATTTTCAACCTTACCCTGGTCAGAATTGGGACCACCACCCTGGGGTGGTTGTTTTGTGTCTCTTTGTGGCTGTTTTGTGTCTCTTTGTGGTCGTCCTGCGTCTCTTTGAGGTTGCTTTGTGTCACTTTGTGGTCGTTTTGTGTCTCTCTGTGGTTGTTTTGTGTCTCTTTGTGGTGGTTTTGTGGTGGTTTTCTCCCTCCAAAAGAAATGTCTCAATGACTATCGTCCCATTGCACTCTGCTTTGAGAGGATAGTCATGACACACATCAAGAGCATGGTCCCCTCACACTCGATCCATCTCAGTAGTGTCAAAATAAGACACACCGGATGACATGTATTTGAGGATTCTGTTTGTTGATAACAGCTCAGCATTTAATACTGTTATCCCTCTGAGGTTGTGTGAGAAGCTCCTCCTCGTCGGTCTGACGCCATCCCTCTGTAGCTGGGTGCTGGACCTCCTCTCTGACAGACCTCAGTCGGTCAGAGTTGGGGGCCGGTCATCTGGCATCAGAGAGTTAAGCACAGGCTGCCCCCAAGGCTGTGTGCTGAGTCCAATGCTCTACTCCCTCTTCCCCTACGACTGTGTGGTCACTCAGAAGAACAATATTATTAAGTTTTCTGATGACATCACAGTCATGGGAACGATCACCGGAGGGTGGAGACGGACTCTACAGGGCTGAGGTGGCCAGGCTGGTGATGTGGTGTCAGGAAAATAATCTCTCCTTGACTAGGGCTGGATCTGAATAGTCGAATAGCCCCCTATTTGTTCGCTGTGCTGGAATCGGGATATCAATTTTGATCTCCGAATGCCCCCCCGCCCCCACCGCCACTGCCACTGATGGATGGCGGCTACAGTACGGTGACCCCGCTGCCGCCGCGAAAACAGTGCCATGACTATTGGCCGTGACCGCTAACCTAAACATCTAAACTGCTCTTAGTAGCCAAATGCTGCCCATGCAAATACCCACCCGCCACCACTGCGCAGCACCCCCAAATATTCTGGATATTCATCATTAATTGGGGCCGAATATCCGGAGCGCAGAAATTGCTATTTGGACCAGCCCTACCTTGAACACAAACATAACCAAGGAGATGATTGTTGACTCAAGGGGGAGGGAGGTGCTGCATTCCCCCATTTACATCACGGAGACTGAGGTGGAGAGGGTGGAAACATTCAAATTCCTCGGTACGCACAAAAGCAGTGATCTGACCGGGTCACACAACACAAAAGAACTCACAAAGAGAGCACACAAACGGCTGTACTCCATTAGGAGGCTGGGGAAATTTGGGATGCCTCCCGAAATTCACGGCATATTCAGTAGAGGTGCAGTCGAGGGTGTGCTCACCAGCGCCACCACTGTGTGACATGGGAACTGCTCCCTGCAGGACAGGAAGGGCCTCCGACGTGTAATAAAAACTGCACAAAACATCTCTGGAGTGAAACAAGAAGAAAGGATGTAGTGCATGTTGTGTAAGACACGCAGTGACAGGAAGGTCATGTTGGCATCAGATTCAGTTTTATCTTTTGCATTCTACATTGGCTCTACCTGCTTGTTCTGGCTTTTTCAGTACTTAAAATGACACAGTGTCTTTCCGCACCGGTACTACCCCGTCCAGGGCTACTGGTCCAGCTCTCCGTTACTAGGGCTAAGTTCTGACTGCCTACAGGCCCTTGACCTAATAGGATTCTATTGAACTGATTAAGCTGGTGTCGAGGAAACTCGCCTAGCTTCTGACTGCCTTAATCCAGACGCCTACCCCACAGGAAGTCTAATAGCCTTCTGTTTATGAAAAGAGGATCCTCCGTTTATTAAAAAGAGGAACATGGCTACTTTAGCATTGAGCTCAACTTGCTAACCTCCGGTGACTCAACAGCTCATCACGAGTTATCCTGCCTCACCCTGCTCTCAAGAACGCTTTTCTCATACACACATCTGCCCCTGCCCTCGAGCTCTGGAAACTACCTAACTTTCCCTAACTCATACGAATGGCTTTTTATCAACTTAACTTTAACACTACTGATTGTCTGGTTATATAAGGTTCATTTAAGAATCATTACTTAAAACATTCAATCGTCACATTCGCAATACAGCATATAATGTTTTAAATCATTAAAGTCTTTTATATTGCTTACAGCAGAGCCAGAGTTCTTTGTTAGTGGCCGTGTCTGGGATCTCAAAACCTGACTCCACTTGACAACAGACACACAACACACTTGCCTCAACAAACTATAAACCATGTGAAGTACTGTCACTACAGTTTTCCTGTCCCGCAAAAATAATTGCGACTAACTCACCACCACATGATTGATACCCCAGTTCGACCACCAGTGAATGTTATACACATTTTTGAACTTTCACAATGTTAGAAATAGATTGATGAGGTTTGAAATGACTTAATAACAGTATTATTCTAATGTCAGAATTAGCATATTATAGGTTTCAGATACACCTGTACTAATCTGATTGTGCTATCTTGCTACCTCTAACTGGAAGCTCTGTGTGGCGAGCGCCACACTTGCGTAAACAAAGCTTTGATTAACTGGTCTTTACTCTGACCCCAATCTTAGAAAAACCCAGATATGCCCTAACGCTGCGTCGCTTTACACAGGTAACGTGTGGCAAGGTCATCCGTCAACCCCCCGTGTAATTAACTGCGTGGCCGCAAAACGCGCCTTTAGGATACCATTAACCCGTGCTAGCCTAACAAGGCTGAGCAAATACAGACTAAATACACCGGCAAACACACGTCTGTGGCTGGAGTGAGTGGGCGAGCGGAGAGGAAAATCCATTTCATGAATATTGGATTTCATTATGAGGGAGAAAAAACAACTGTGCTGCGGATCATTCTTTAATGACCCCAAAGTCCACACGCATGAATCTTTTAGCAGTGGCTGTCTGTTTGATATGGGGGAAGGACTGAGAGAGAAAAAAAAAACAGGAGAGGGGGGGAAAGTCGTTTCCCGCTGGGGTTTTTTATGAACCATGAGACGAAGCTTGAGTTGAGCACCTCGATCATGGTCTGGCACAATCTGGTCATCCTGTCGCAGACACAAAAAGAGGCCAAGAGCGGATTCAATCTCAGACACACTTGTAGCAGATTATATCGTATATATGATGTTACTGGAAGTCGCAAAAGACGAAACAACCTTTTTGGGTCCAGAATTAATGAGCGTGTCAAATATTAATGGCGTGACATATGTTACGGATGCTTGAGGCTGGGCTTACTTTTTTTTTTTTTTCTGGGTTTTCAATATGATTAGAAAAAAAAATGTCTTGCCACTGTGAGCCTCTTCCTCCCTCCCTCCTAACTGATCCTCGCTGATTGGCCAAGAGGTCAGACTCCTCACTTTACTCCTCTCCACTATCAAGCCCCACTAGACTCCACAACCCCTCGGCCCGATCTGTCGCTACCAATTTACAAACAGCTCATCTATACGGCCTGGACTGAATTTACGCAGACCCAATTTGTGGCACAAAAAGATGTGTGAGTCTGATTTGTATGCAACTCGAATCCAATACCCATATATATATATTTTTATATCTTGTTTTGGAAATGGAGGGCTGTCACATTCAATATATTGAGTCTTCGCTTATTTTTCTTTTTTCTATTTTGACTCGAACAAATTCTCCTTCAATCAATCACGACTCAGGTGATTGACATTAAGATAAGAAACTACACGGAACACTGAAAATAAAGCTAAAATGCCAGGGAAAATGTTGTAAGTAAGTATTAGTCAGTGCAGGAGAGCTGGGTTGATTTGTCACCCTGAGTTATGCTGCGACTCTGCTCGCTCAAATCGGAATTTTTGTGCTTATATCAAAGCATATCTGTGTTCAACGGTACAACCCAGAATATCTCAAAAGGGAAATCATGAGAGATCAAAAGGCCAGTGTGTGCACAAGATCAAAAGTTTTAAGCTAAAATTTAAACATATTAATAATCACTTGTAATTACAATAAATGGCATTGCTTTATTCATTTTTTTTCCCCTCTGCAGTCTGAGGGGAAGCTTGTGTTCTCATATTGTGGAGCTACTTGAATTGATCAACTTCAGCTGAAGATGCAGGTGGGGTAACACAGGCATGAAATGAATGTAGCAGCCAACCTGGCAGAGCTAATAAATAAAACAACCAACCACAGCCAGACACGGCCCTCCATATGGTGCACTTCCATCTCAACCAGCTCTATCCGCCTCATACATCCTCTGCACAAAGCACAGTCCATCTCAGGAGTGGCCTTACCCTCTCCAGCCCAGCCTCTCGCCTCCCGCGATGCAATATTCTTCTAACCTTCCACTTCCTGACATGCAGGAGCCATTACAGGTGCTGCTTCCTGCTGACCTTATTGGATTCATCGGTTCCACAGACTTAATGCATCAGGGGTCACTGGACCCCACGTTGCTGTGTGCATGAAACTATTTACAAAGGTAGAATGAAAGATACTTTTCGTGCAGTTGCGGTATTGGTGAATTCTCCGTCTTCTGTAGTTACAGTCCCTGTAAACTCCCTCTTTTGTCCCCGTGAAAGTACGAGCATTGTGCATCCTACAATACACGTGGATCCCTCACTGGCTTCCCATCAGCCAACATTACAATCTGCTTTTGAAATGGTTAGCAAGCGTTTTTACTCTGTGCTGCTAAGTCAGTATCCTTCACATAGAATAACAACGTTAAAGTAATAATTACAACTGTAAATTTAAATCAGTTAAATAAACATGTTACCAGTTGTTGGCAAAATGTGCTTAGAATAGAATAGAATAGAATAGAATAGAATAGAATAGAATAGAATAGAATAGAATAGAATATCCTTTATTACACACACAGCAACAAAGTACCAGTAAGAAAAGCAAGCATCCATCCATTCATTATCTATACACCGCTTAATCCTCACTAGGGTCATGGGGGGCTGGAGTCTATCCCAGCTGACTCAGGGTGAAGGCAGGGGACACCCTGGACAGGTCACCAGTCTATCACAGGGCTACACTTAGAGACAGACAACCAAGCACACTCACATTCACACCTACGGACAATTTAGAATCACCAATTAACCTCAACATGTTTTTGGACTGTGTGGGAGGAAGCCGGAGAACCCGGAGAGAACCCACGCTGCACGGGGAGAACATGGAAACTCCACACAGAAAGATCCCGGGTGTCCTCACTAGAACATGAACCGGCGACCTTCTAACTGCAGCCCTATATACTATAAATACATAATATAAATAAGAAAAACAGAGGAAAACAAGAATACTAAGAATACAAATTTAAGAACATTTACAGTAGTATTTGCAGGGCTACTTCCTAGAACCTAAAAACCCATCATAGCAATGCTGCTTTTGTAGGAGTGACGCAGGACTGGACAATAATTCACTGATGCATCCAAACTTTTTGGTGGAATTAACATGAATGAGTTCATGTTTTTATCATTTTATGCAACTTTGTAGAAGATACTGTAAAACAAAACCCCAAAACAAAAAAAAAAACTAAAGTTAAATTCCAAGGTTTTTGTCTGAGCGAAGACTTTTGTCTCACATAATGCATAAAAGTGGAAAATGAATTGTTTACAGAAAGGTTTATCTAAATTCAAGGGCGGGGAGAAGCTACAAGGCTGTCTGTTGCCATTTTAAGTTATGGTTGTGTTGAATTCCTTGTTTTGTGTGTGTGCATTATCTTAGTTTTATTTAGCCAGACATCAGATCAGACTATTAGGGTAATTCTGGCTCATTTCAGCCCAGCCGCTAACCAACATGTGTAACAGCTACATTGGTCCACAGCATAAAATGGATTTTTTTCACAAGAAAGGCTGTACAGTTGCGCAACACTTACATACTTTAAAAACCGTTGTTGTGGTGGGACTTATTTAGGTAATTTCAGAAAGCAAAGCAAAAAGCAACTAAAAACAAAAGTAAACAACAGTTGAAAATGCAACCTAGTGCAAAAATCTTATGTGTGATTATTGCCACCACCATCCTTTAAACCTCCAGATATAAACTTGCAAGTTACTTGACATGAATGCTGGCAAACAGAAAAGAGTCAAAAAACAACAACAACAACAAAAAACAAGGTATTTCACAATTTTACAGCCTTTATTGTGATAGGAATACATTTCCACTGTGGACCAAAGCAGCAGTTATACATTTTTGTGTGGTTTCTATCAATTAATGACACCGTCTGTGTCAAACACATGAATGAATGAAACCAAAGGACATGAGCCACATTAGGAAAAAATACTCTAATTAATGCGATATGAACAATAGCCACACTGTCCTGCCCTGAAGTGATCGGCCTTGTCTGGAGAGGATATTCACCAGCTTCCACTGTGATATACCTCTTTGATGGAGCGAACATGGCAAGAATAAAGTCATTAGTATCCGTGCACATTCCCATTAAATCTGCAGCAAAGGGAGTGTGTTACAGGGGCCGCCACAGCAGGAGAGGCACAGCTTTTATTAAGGCTTGCAAAAGATGCGGCGTTCCCCAGGTAATCAGAGCATACACAGCAGGTTGACAACTCTGATGGTACTTTTTTATCACATATGTCCATCTCCCTGTGGGCATCCAGTTGCCCTAGAAAAAGCAAACAGATGGCCCTGGGTTGGGCGCTCGTGGCTTTAAATGTGAGATGAGAGCAGGAACTAGCGGCGGGTGATGGCGCCGTCAGAAGGGTTGCGGGTTCCCCAGGGCCGAGCAGTAAAGCATAACTTACAGAGCCTCGGCCTGACTGCATCTTGCATTAGAATAAATATGGCGCTGCTGTAACGCGCGCTTCCGTGTTTGGCTGTGTAATTGCTGTCCACCGAATTGAAATGTTGCAGCTTTGAAAAGACGCAGCATTTCAAAGTCTATACGGCTTGACAACTCGTGTAGTACCGTCTTTGCTTTCAGCCCGTGCTGCTCATTTGTATAAAAAGGAGAATCTTTGCTCATTTAGAAGTCCCGTCTTTAAGAAAAGAATCACTGCGTGGCATCAAGCCGCGCTGTCAAAACGCTGACAACGGACATGTATATTGTTGAGAATAAAAAAAGCCTCGCTGCGATGCCGGCTGCAGAAATGAGGCGTTAAATGACAGGCGCTGGCTAAAGCTCTTCTTATTCAGTGCATGATATCAATCATTTTTTGCTCAAGTGCGTCATAATCAGCACTTCAAACCGAATTTCAGCGACAAAACATGTTTCGATTATAAGCGCGCTATATATATTGCATATGTGATGAGGATGCCATAGCTTCAACTGCTTTAAATAATCAAACCTTGAGGCGAGAGTTCTCCAGCCATCATACCTCCTCACATTAATTCACCACACAAAACCAATCTGGCAAAAAAAGCTAATTAAAAGAAAATCGATAGCACCGGCAGAAGTCCTTCCAACGTTTTCAGATTTATAAATGCGCTGTAGTGCTGAATGGAAATATGATTTTTGCTGAAACTTTTCCCACCATGGTCAATCAGTTGCTATCTTTCTCTTCTGTCTCCACTGTCAGGAAAGTAGAAGAAAAAAAAAAAATCTTAATAGAAGGCCAACGTCAATAAGGCTTGATCATGATGGATTCGAGAGAGGATCAATCACGTCGGCCTGATTGAGAAAACACCTGCACTGTCTGGCCCACATTCGTCATGTCTGATTTAGCTGCCTCCCTGTAGCATACAGATCAATTCTGATTACAGATGTCAAACCCGAAATAACAAACAAAGATAACTGAAGGTTTGATAAAGTACATATTTACAATAAATGGGCCAGCATCAGGCTTAATAAGTGCTGAATTGGGCTGTTTATCTTCTATGGTTCAGATATCTGAATACCTGATTTCAATCTTCAGTACTGTGGGTGTTTGTTTTGTTGTTTTCCAAAACTGCATTTCTTTAATTTTATATTTTTTTTATCTGGAGCTTTCTCACATTTTATTATTTAGTTGCATCTCATCATATTATCTCCCAGTCTCTGACCAGATATTTTCATTTTGAAATACCATTTAAAGCCACCTAAATCACAGTTGTTGTTTTTAACCTGCCTTTT
>NW_007578999.1:126110-127274 GCF_000690725.1 Stegastes partitus
ATAAAGAGGCAGTGAAACATCAACTAAGCCATTTCTATAATGTCAACAACGTCTCACTGTCCACCCATGTCAACAGCGGTTGTTGTCGTGTACAGATATTAACTTCAGCAAAAATATGTTGTATTAGAGTACTGTTGCCCAACATTAAGCAGCTAATTGCCCTTTTCTGACACCTTCATTATTTCTTAATGGAATTGGAGGTCTGCTGGCCAGATAAAGGTCACATCGATACAGCCGGTGCCCCCTTGATGGGGAGTGAGTGAGATGTTTTGCCGCTGTGACAAAACGATTTCACAAAGCCATTCCTAAAGGGAGGCCTGCTAAAAATATTAGATTTTATGTACTAAACCTATCTGGAGCTTCCAGCGATATATTTTATCAGTATATCCGAGCCAGAACACTTTGGATGACAGGCTCCGGCAATAATTTTTAATGATGCATTTACATGTGCTCTAGTATTGCAATAACTGCAGCAACAAGGAGTAAACAGCAGCTGAGCAAGGAGAGCATGATGAGAAATTTTAATTGGAAATTTGACTTGCATCTCCAGAATGACATTACGCATTTTAATAAGCACAATTTGGCCAAATTCCTTCATATTTAGTGCTGCTCATGCACAAGAGGGAAAAGTAGGGGAGGGGAGAAAAAATAAGTAATTGACATGTGTTTTTTTTAAAGTGCATCACAGCCTTGAAACGTCTAAAGAAACACATTTTTGAAGGGGAATTAATAAGTCGCACTGGCACCCCAGGAATGATATTACACAACAAATTAGATAGCACTATTCATCCCCATCCCTCATTGACTAAAGGCAGAGAAAGCGATTGAAGCGCAATTTAAAAGCACACCATATCCTTGAAATGTCTTAAATAATCTGAGTTTAATACCGCGCTCACATCCGCTCCCATGCAGGTCCAAACACTAATGGAATTTCACTCACTGCATTACAACACCGGGAAGGAGCAGCACAGGCTTTTAGTGTTATCCAACTCCGCGGCTAATTAGCGAAATATCATAACACAATAATACAGCAGCCTCTTCTCCCAAACCCAATTAATGGTCTGCGCGCAAATGTTTGATGAAATCTCACCTAACATCCCAATTACCACAATAGGATCACAATATCTCAAACATGATATTTTGCTCAAAAAAAAAAAAAAAAAA
>NW_007578999.1:127299-154462 GCF_000690725.1 Stegastes partitus
TTTTTTTTTTTTTTTTAACACCCAATACCCGGAGGACACAGAGAGAGGAATCAACATTTTACAAGACACTGTGGAACATTTCCTGAAAGTCCATTTATGAGCTGTCACAGCCAAATCCTCAGCGAAATTCTGCCTAACTGAGTCTTAACTGTCAGGATGTCATGCTTACACGGATACTTTAATGCAAGAAATCCCACCGGCGCCTCCGCAGCTGGAGCCGGAGCCCACGTGCCGGCCCCCTTAAACGACAGGAGAATTGTGGCGTATCTCTAAATCGCAGCTCCGGGAAGGACGGCACCGAGCAGCCGTCTACCTCTGGGCGCCGATATGTTTGCTTTCTTAATCGTGCAAGCTATTCCAATACAGCATCCCCCCAAAAACATGCGGCGATTGTTTTAGCACATTTAAATATAATGCTTTATGTAACCTGTGGATTCCTGACAAGCTCCCAGCCACTTATTATAACGTGTCATTAGAGGTGTGCTGCCTCTTTGGAACGACTCCCTAACCAGTGTGGCATATCATATTAGCAGCAGCTCCTTAATGCCGCAATATCACACGACCAGTGACCCTGAAACAGTTTTTTTTTTTTTGCTACTCCCACTCGCGGCGACATCAACCCAAACACAGTTTTCATTGGCGGGATAAACCTGCCGTGTCTTTTTTTTTTTTTTTTACTCCACCTAATCATCTGCCTGCAAAATCAATCCATCTCGATCACTGCCTGTTGCGGGTCTTTGAATGCCTCCTCCCCCTTCCTCCCTCACACCATCTGTCTCTCTTCCCTTGCTCCCTCCCAGCAGCCCTCCTTCAATCATTTTTTCATAACTTCTCCATCTCTCTGGCCTGTCCATCCTCATAAGCTCCCTCTTGTCTTTTTCCTCCAGCCTCCCTGCATTAAACATACACACCACGCCGCATGTAATGTGCATACAATTTTTTGTATTTTTTATGGAAACGTGAGGACACGTCAGCCGATGATTGGAGCGTGGTGCCACCGACGACGGCCACGCCTGACTCGCGGCAACACGTTAGCCGTCTCAGCTGTTGACTGGCTCATTATCATTTAGAACTGCTCGCTGCACACAAACTACACACCCACACGGTCTGTCGCTAACTCCTGACAGGAATTAGAATTATGTGAAAGTCAGGAAGAGAGAGATTCTTACAGTCACTGTTATGCGGCGGCAAAGTCTGGAAGCCGAGGCACTCGTATGGCTTTTTTCATTTTTCTTTTTTTTTTTTGTTCCAATAAGAAGACAATGTTGGTATGTGGTGCTCGTTAGCACGCCCTGTGTCGCTTCTCCACCCCTCACTCATGCCTTCTCTCTCTCTGTCTATTAAAGTCTGGGACACAATTATCCCCATTCTCTGCCGTTCTCTTTCACCCTCCATCTCTCTCACTCACTGTGAATGAGAGCCTGGAACACAATTACCCCTGTTCTCTCTCTCTCTCCTTCTTGCACTTTATCCATCCCCTCCTCTCGCTCCGTCTATCTCTCCACCTCTTATGGCTTCAGGAGAAGTCTGTGAAGGGAGCAGCTGCTGAAATATTTATTGATCTGTTTTCCTCAGTTTTATTTATTTCCCTCTCTTCCCTCTCTCTCTCTCTCTCTCTCTCTCCTGCGCAGACCCAGAAACACCCCCAGCACCACGAGATGTCAAGAGGCGGCAGAGGGGCTGAAAATCCACAACATAAAACCATTATTTAGCATTTGTTGCACCCAGTAGTTTTACCTGTGTAAACAAAATCAGAGGCGCAAAGGGTGGAGGGTGGGGGGATGAAGGCAAATGCGAGAACAACGGCAACGTCGGCTGCGGCGAGAACAGATGCGGAACAGATTGAGCCGTGAGACAGGTGGATTGTTTGACACATTTTGATGTCGGCATCCGCTGCAGGGGGTTGTTGACAGGAAACACCAAGGTGCTGCTCTCTTTTTTTTTTTTCCTTTTTTTTTGTCAGTGTAAGGAAGTTGTACACAACTGCCGGCTATTGAAGTAGTAGTAGTCATGGCAACAATGCCCGGAGCAATTATAATTACAATGGTAACAGCGTTATTACTGTACTAAATGGATTCGCAGATGAATCTGACGTTATCTCTGCGTAATTAAAGGGCTTCGCCGCTATCGTTTGTCCTCGTGGTAAATATCAGCGCAGTTAACCGGGAGTTTTGAGGTTACTCCAACAGCGAGCGATTCAGCGGTCGTTTGAAACTAATGTTTTTCTCCAGCCTTCTGTCGTAGCACAAATGATTAAACTTCCACACACACACAAAAAGCAGAGGATCACACATATATATGCACACACTGAGGCACAAAATAAAAAAAATAAATAAAAAAAAAACGCGCACACACAAAGCTAAGTCCCATCACCAGACATGGCCTGCATTAGTGCCTAAGCCTTTTCCATTGATTTGCCGGCGAGCTCCTTGTCTTTTGGTAATGAGGACAGGGAGAAAAGCGGGACCCTCGTCCCTCCCGGCTCCCCTAGGACAAGCCGCCTGCACTAATCTGAATTGTGTTTCCAATGATGCTAACTCCCTGGCACAAAAAAGACTAGAAGGAAGAGGAATAGAGAGAAGAAAATCACACAGCTCTCTCTCTCTCTTTCTCTCTCTCTCCCCCTCTAACAGTTTTCATTCCTCCTAAATGTGTAACATCTGCACATGGCCAAACAAGAAAACATCTTTGTTTTTTTTTCTTCCTCTCTCTCTCCTTTTCCCTGCAGATAGCTCAATCTGCAGTGTGGACCGAAGCTTCGAAAATCAAATGGAAGAAATTTGCAGTTCTGAGACTTGTTTCATTTCGCCATACGAACGCTATTGAAAAGAGATCAATGAGGGTTATTAATATCCACACTGCTGCATGTATAAAGATGTCCCGTTCCTTGATGGCTTTCCATCGATTTACCGCAAACACCTTTAGTGTGGAAATTGTTGAAATTCATCTTCCCAGTGGCTCAAGCAGAAGAGCTACTCCAGACTGTGTGCATGCATATGTTTATCTCTCTGTAAGGCTGCTCGTGTGTGTGTGTGTGTGTGTGTGTGTGTGTCCCTTCGTGGGCGATGGTTGATGTGAGTGTGCGAGCAAGCCGCCACTCATTTCAGCTTCTGCAGCCACTCTGCTCCCTCTTGAATGATCCTTCCCCTGCACTAAATAAAACATAGCCGTTTTTCATCCGTTACAGCGAGAAACCGCAGCTCATGTTCATATTCACACCCGGACCGACGCCGGCCTGCGAGCTGGGACGCGGGGGGGGGATAAGGGGAGGTTGTAACGAAGCGAATTACTACAGTAATTAAACACGGTATAACTACCTGTCCCAAGTTGAAAGCGAGCCCAGTTACTTTCCATTACACTGAACTCCATATATTATAACTGTAATTATAATTGCAAACAAGCCTTGCCGTAATCATTATTTATGACACTGACACTATGTGTAATTGCCAACACCCCCAAACCAATATGTGAAGCCCAGTGAAGTGTTTATCAAAACCGACAGGAGAAATCTCAAGGGCAGGAAAGGTGCTGCTGCAGCCACGGCGGCACCGAGGCCAAAGCGTCCTCAGAGGATTTGAACCTGCGACCTCTCGGTCACCGCCGGGGCCAGATAGCTGCTAACACCTCCAGAGCTTCCAGCTTCTGCCTGACAGGTCGTAAGGTCAAGAGCTCAGGGGTCCCTCATCTCTGTCGGGCCGATAATTGGAAATACAGCAAAACCAAATACCAAAAAGAAAACCAATTAATCTAACAAAAGCAAAATTAATGTTCGGGTCATTCCCTACAACTACCACTGACACCTTCCACACCAAAGTGGCTTCTTTTATAGACGTGCCTGTTAAAGACGCTTCACCTCTCAACATTTCTTTACAGGAAAAATATCCCCTTTTGTTTTTTATTCTGCTGTTTTTGTTTTATTCGTTCTTACTTGCTGGTCGTAGCTGTTGTGCCGCCTCACATTGTTTCACATTGTCTGAATGTCATGTCTCATACTTCTCTCTTTGAATCTGTTTAACGGATTGATCGGTCTGCTTCGGTGTGTTTGTTTCTGCCATGTGCCGTGAGCTAAATTTCACAACATAAAATGATATGAAGTGGTTGAATTTTATCGTTCCTGATGCGGATTCTTAACACCTTGAAATCCAATACAAATACTTGCCGGTGGGCTGTTGGGTACTTTAGGATTCATTGCTATACGTTCACTGAAGACTGAAGTCATGGTACAATAGCCATTTCATTTCTAAATTAATGAGAGGAGCCATTTAAGTCAGATAATTGAAGTGATTCTACAAAATCTTCAGCGGGTACTAATGACTTTTTTTTTTTTTTGATGAACTTCTGGTGCATTTATAAAACGTTTCTGTCGCTTTAAGACTGAAAAAAAGTTTGTTCTCACTTTCTGCTTTTTACCCGAACAGCGCTCACTGACAGCCTACACCTGCGTACCATCAAAATCAATCGAAACTGAAACACGTCTCGCTCCTCCTCAGCAGCACGCCATGCGTTATTCACCAAACGTTGTGGGGCCATGTTAAAATCTTAACGCATCAATTCTCAACCATTAATTAAAATGAGGTTTACATACAGCATCAAACTCACTTATTAATTTTCCAAAACACCACCTGTCTCTGCCAATCCTGGGTCGAAACGTAGCTGAATGTTTTTTAAGGTGCAATCTGCTCCAGTTTGTGTGTGTGTGAGGAACAGATTCGGTGCGAGATGCTGGATGCTGCTGCTGCTGCTGCACCACAGGCCGCCGCACAACAGCACAAAAGTGAAACCTTTGGGGAGAACATTCAGACCACAGGCCCACTCCAAGCATGGTTACACCTCCAACACTTGTCCCCAAGGCTCTTCAGTCCAAATCCAGGCCCTCTCACTCCAACACTTGCAGATAAATAAAAACCTGCCAAAATGGCAGAGTATTTCTAAGCCAAACATGGAGAACAACAGCACACAGAAACCGTGGATTTCAAAGACAGGGAGAAAAAGCAGAGGCCCCTCCAGAATAGGAGCACAAGGCATCTGTTGAAGCTGGCATCTCCCTTCTCTTCATCTCCAAGCCAAGACTGGTGATCCAGTCGAGTGTGTGTGTGTGTGTGTGTGTGTGTGTGTGTGTGTGTGTGGTCACAGGGAAGGAGGGTGGATACGTTGCTACCATGTGCAATGTGCATTGACCCCACTTGGCCCCCATATGTTGCCGAAGCAAGAAGGATGGCGGGCTACAAAGCAACCCCGCTTGTTTCACCTGTGCTCCTGCCCCGTACATTTCCTCTTACCAGAACCTCATCCTGTTGGCGGGAAGACCCATCTGTTGGGACTGTTTGAACATTAGTGACGTATGTACTTTATACAGTGCAGCGTGGAGGCGGAATTTCCTCCTAGGGATCAGTGGATGTCTGTGAGGCAGGAATCCGATCCTTTAGTCGTCTAAACGCGGATGTCCGTTGATATGACCTCAAACGTCCTCTGCTGTGACCTTTACGCGGCTCCTCTCGTCACCTTTTCTCTGAATCAGCGTTATTCTCATTAATCGATATTGCAGGTTTCCTTTGAGTAGAGGGTAACTTTGCGCGGAGGTGTGTGTGCGCGGATACATTCCAGCCTCAACGTTTCATCATCGTCTGGCCTCGCCGATGAAACGGGTAATTTTGAGTGCCAGATATCTGAAGGTATTTAACTGTGTGTATGAGTGGCTGCTTGGCAATCCGCCTTTCTAGAGTTATGGTACTTCTGTTTTTTTTAAAGAGTAAAAAGAGAAAATAAACGGCCATACCATGTTGGGTGTGATGGCCAATACTCTATAGCCACTTGTGTGATGGCCACTTCTTTACGGCCATCATACCCATGAGGTACTTCATGCAATCACATACCAGTTCAGAAGGAAACTCTTGAACAGCCTCATGATGTACTGCAGCTCTGAAAACGCTCTTTTTCCCCCAACCTTGCTGGTAATGAAACACATTTCGGTTTCTGAGCGTATGTCCAATAAAATGCTCCTCTCTTACATAACATATGTTGTGCATAATGTCAGCGGGCGACAATCAGAGGATGAAACAACTACAAATGGATAAAACACTGCAGCTCTGTAGTCATTCAGAGGGATTTTTTTTCTTGTACATCATTAAACTGGCAATAATAACTCTCGCCAAATCTGCTTAACAGCGGTGGTGAAGCATTTAAGCAACCACACAAAAAAAAAAAAACCCTCGCCTGACTCTCAGGGGCACAGATACGAAGGATTATTCCACTGCTGCATGATTTATCAGGCAGTGAACGGTGCCCTTTTAACAGTCATGTTCTTCCTTTATAATGCATGCTTTCCCCCCCCTACACATTTAAAAGATGGACGTGTTGTGGACCCACAGCAACTCGAATCCCCTCTCTTGGATTCAATCTGATTCGCATGCTGCAGCGTGCATCAATATCCAATCATTCTTCCAGCGTGGCTCGCACGACTGGTCGCACCTTCACGTGGCAAAAAAAAAGTCAAAAAAGGGCCGAAACCTGCAACGAGATTCAATATTGGGGGGCTGCTCTGTGCGGCCCCGTTGTGTTTGTGTGCTGTGCGCGTCCTGCAGGGCTGACCGTCTGCTCTCCGCCTGGTGTGGAGAAGGGGGCTTGCTGTGGTAAGCCAACCATGACCAGCTGGGCTCTCCTGCCCACAAGGAGCTCAGGAGCAGGAGGCTATAGCCCCGTCTGCATCTGCAGGTTGTTAACCTCACATCTTATTGCACTGACACATCAATTATTGTTATTAAGGGCCAGAGTAATTTATTTATATACTGATTTCCCACCGGACTGAGGCAGGCCTAATTGAGCCAGGTGTATGTGTGTGTGCAGTAATATATGACGGGACATCCCATAGCATGGCGAGAATATTAGGAGGACTGACATTATGAAAAATGCAACAAGGTTTAAAGACGGCCCCCCCCGGAGGATACTGTCTGTCTGATAATAAAAGAAGCTCCATCTGCATCTTGTGGTTGTTCAAGTTATCTCCTCGCTGTAAACTGATTTAACTGGAGGAAGGGTATAAAAAAAAAAAAGAGGGAAAAAATGAAGTCTGTTTTGTGGAGCTTTAGGAGGAGGAGGGGGGGGATGTTTTATGCCAGTGATAAAAAGAAGGGAATTAAGGCTTGACTAGGCAGCCAGTTCACGTCGAACTCCCCCAAGCCCTCCCAACTGTCCATCCTTTACCATTTATCCCCCCTCTGTGTCTCTCTCGACCTTGGTTTTGAAGAGCGAGAACAAAACACTGTCTCTCTCTCCCTCTCTCTCTCGACTCTCCCCGCAATGCTTCTTACACGCACTTTACTCCACAGCCCCCCCACCCGCATTGATGATGATGCGTCGGGCGCGTGGGGATGCCGGGGCCATTCATGTCACGTAAAGGAATGTGCTCACAGAAGATGGGAGTCTATCTTTTTTTTCTTCTCCTTCATAGTAAACACCTTAACATGCATCACTCGATTCTTTAAAAAAAAAAACACGAGGCTGCTGCTGGCTGGCTGGGCTTTGGAGACGAACCTGGGCGCTGCGCTCACGGGCACGCGTCCACGCACGCACGGACGCATACAAAACACATTTCTCTACATCTACAGCAAATAGAAAGCTGGAGCGTAGTGGAACAGCAGACACGCGTGATTCACAAGCAGGTAGACCCCCCCACCACCCACCCCTCTCTCCTCCCTCCATCATTAGTATTCACCTCCACAACCGCTCTTTTTTTTTGTAAGACAAAAAAAAAATCAAAAGGCAAAAAACACAGACATCGCAAACCCACAGAACCGCCATCGTCAAAGTAGAAATGAGAACTTACCTTTGGACAGCAGAACCAGCACCAAACCAGCAGCCAACGCGTTCCGCAAGAGGGGGCAGCCCATGATGGAGTTCTGATTGATTTTCTGCTTTTTTTTTCTTTCTTTCTTGCAGCCAAATGTCTCTATATTCCTCCTTTAACGCACCGTTGCGGGCGATTCTTTTTGTTATAAAAGAGAGAGAAGAAGAAGAAAAAAAAAAGCCCGACCCAGATTGTGAACAGCAGTAGTCCAACGCTTCTACATGTGAGTGGACGAAAACATCTGTCTTGACTTTTCCTTGTGATGACTCCCCGTCGGAGAGAGAGAGAGAAAGAGAGAGAGAGAGAGAGAGAGAGGCGGGCAGGGCTGGTTTATCTTCTCCGGTGCAGAATCTCTCAAGCAAATTATTACAGTAGAGGAGAGAGAGAGAGAAATAAAAAATAAAAAAATATCCCAGACACTTAGTTTGGCTCTCAGCACCTTAAAGAGCAGCACAGATTTTTCTGCAAAGGAAGTGAAGGTAACATTTAAACAGTCCAACGATTTGGCATGAGGTGTTTTTTTTTTAATGTTGTTGTTGCCAGAGAACGGGATAAAGGATCCGTGCGTCCTGATAAGAAGAAGAAGAATAAAAAAAAGAGAGAGAGAGACGGTTGCCTGCCTGCTCCGTATGTCTCTGTTGGTATGCAGCGCGTCTCGTCGCTCCGCACTCAGCGCGTCGCAGGCAGCGGCACCGAATGTGAGGCGCACAAGAAAAAGCGCATGATTGACAGTTCAAGGAGAGCCCCCTTTCTCCCAATCACCGGGCCCCGAGGAAGGAGGCGGGATTTTACGATCGCGCCGATGTCCCGCTCGCAGGGGCCGGACCGAGGAGCGCTCCGCCGGCCAATCGGAGAGAGCGCGGTGGGCGGGCCGAGGCGCAAGGAGCAACGAAAGCACGGCGCGGTGATAATGCAATGTGATTTATAGCCGGTTTGGTGTTGCTGCAGTACTCAGAGAAAACAGTCCACAGGGGGCGGGTTGGGGGAGTTGGGGGTGGTGGTGGTGGTGGTGGGGGGAACACAGACGGGTGTAATAACTACAGGGACAGAGGTGGAGGGTGAGCGAGGGGCAGCTGGTGCCAATATAGAATCTGGCTGTGGAGATGCAAAAGAGAGAGAGGTGCAATGACAGGCTGAAAATGAATATAGTCCAGAAGAGTTGGTAGCTTGTAAAGAGTGTGGAAACAAAAAAACAAAATAAACCCAACTGGGTGCACTGGTTAGTGTCTGCACTGCAGGAAAACACCCACATCTGATTATGCCGTTGACTTAATAGCAGGCAACATAAACCCATTTAGGAGGACACTTTATATTTATGCAGAAGTACTAATGAGCCATTTGTAAACATGTCAGTCTCTTAGTCTCTGTGCTGCATCTGCTGCTAAAAGCGTCGCTTGCTCAGCGAACGCATAAAAGCCCATTCACATTGTGAGCTGAGCATCTCGGCCTCAAAGCTTCGCGAACCGGAGTCAGATAGGAAGCTGCACGAAAACTTGATTGAAAATTTTTTTTCTCATATTTGGCAGTTCATTACAGTCATATTGCATCATATCAGAAACATACAGCTCGTGCCCTCTGGTCCATTTATGATTATTATTATTTTTTTGTGCCATATCCCTGAGACGATCACTTCCACATCAGCTGACTGATTGTTCCAATTTTTTTTGTTTCTGTTTCCGTATTCCCTGAATAACCAATTAATGCTTTATTGCTGCTGAGCACATAAGTAATAAAGAAGTGCCTGCTGATTAATGGTATTCGGACAGAATTAAAATAAATACAGTAGGGGATAAACTGACTGCACGTCTGCCTCGGATGAAAGATGGAGCAAGATGAATGGGCAAGAAAACCCAGGCCTGATTAATGAGTCAGCTAATCAAAGCCCGGCATTAGTTATGTATAGTGTGCGATTTGTTTGTAAATACTTATTATTCAATATTAATTAGATCTGACACAGCAGAGTGATTCAGAAGCCAATTGTGTTTATGATGTTAACCGCTGGCTCATTAGACGGCTATTTTTAAATGTTTTTTTTTTTTTTTGCTAACTAATGCAAAATTAATGATTCCGCAGATGATGTGGCGGAGATTCAGCATCTTGGTGAAAGTGCAGTTTTTATATGAGCAGTATAAAGACGTCACGAGTACGGGGATAAAGAGAACAGGTGTAGTGTTTGGCCTGAGGTAGAGCCTATTTTGAATTGGGCTTATACAGTCTTTACTATACGCTATTGTTTGCGTGAAACAATTAAGCCAAGCACAGTGTGGCATGCTGTTCTTCTAATCAGCATGTCCTCCTCCTCCTCCTCTCCGTTTGGACGTTCAGGATTCGCACTTACATGCCGCAGGACAGTTATTGTACAGGTTCCACATTAGCATGGAAGCACTGCCTCGGTGTGACACGAAAGAAAAAAACCTCTGATCCAAACAAGAGATACTGTATTTGCACTTGGGAAGCTTCATTAATGGTGTTCATGATTGCAATCAGCAATTCAAACCGGGTTTTTCCTGTGTGCTCAGAGATATTATTTATAGACCTGTCACAAGTCGCGGTTTGTTTGTACTCTGTTGTTCCGAGTTATTCAATAAAAGTAGAAACACCTGAGAAAATGTTGACATAAATTTGCATTTTGACTCGCGTTTTACAAAAAGGCAATTACCCTCAGACCTCGCCGGCTTCCCATCAAGCCGTATGACACCCTGAGCGCGGTGGAAGCGGGTGTGTAGGAGGGCTGAGACAGGCTTATATTTCTTAATTTTTTTTTTTTTTTTTGAAAGACTGACACGGCTTGCGAGGATACGATGCCGAATTTGCCACATATGACTCTCTTAGTTTTGTTTTTAATAAAAAGGTTTTGTGCTTTCAAAATGTCAAAGTACTGCCACCGCCAACTTTGGCCCGCGAAAACGTAGGCTGCTGTTAATGAAATTAAAATATATGTGTGAGGAGGCCACACTGGAAGAGGGCTGGTAAGTACTACAGGGCGAATAGAACTTTAATATCACGCTTTAATAACAATTTCGGGGAGCTGCAGTTTTACACATCGCTGCACTGTAGAACAGAAGGTCGCCGGAGGTCAGGATGGTGAATTCTGACTCAAGAATTAACCTTTAACCCGGATGAACCAGGTCCAGATTTAGTGAAAAGACTTCTCTAATGAGAAAGGTGTTGAATTTCCAGCATTTTTTTAGGCAAAACAAATTATCCGAGTTGCCAAATCTTGACCAAAGCTATTTGTTTCTGACCTAAACCTAACAAAAACGTTCCTTTTTTTAAGTCCCTCGCACACATTTCACAACATCCTCTGACCCGCGCTGCGTTCGGCGCAACAATAATTATTAGCAGACGACAGAAAAGCTTGATTTAAATTGGTGTGGACACAATAGAGAGAAAGGAGACAAACAACATTGCCAACTAGTGTTAATGGCCTGTGGTGATACAGCAGCACAAACTCCACCATAATTTGTCCCAATTTTGTGCTTCAGATCACCTTTTAAGAGGTGCCAATTTTTCCAAATGGTGGATATCTCACTATTGAGCAACAAAGATAAATAATAGGGTTTTTTTTTTGCTTATCATTTGATTGCTGGAATAAACAGGAACGGGCAACGGAGGCGTATTATCTCTTTAAATCTTCTGATTACTCAGCTTAGAGTCATGTTGGCTGTTCGGTCTGGTTTGATGTTTTTAAATTTCCATCGATATGGTTTATCAAATTATTTTTTTTATTTTTTGGGGGATCTGAAAGCATTATTGTCTCCGTGTCTGGTTTTGTCCCTTGAGGCCAACTCTGCGGAGAAAAACATGGCCAATCATATTAATCCTGCATCAACGTGCAGCATTAATATGAGCATTAAGCCGGAATTGAGGGCTACTGCAGACGTGGAGAGCCAGATTTAGAGAGGCTCGCTGAGACGACTCACAAAGATTGAATGTGGACTCTCATTTCAGACTAAATGCTGGAAGAAGACACACATTAGGGGGGGCGGGGGGGGAAGGCAAAGAGAGAAAGAAAAACATTCAAAAGAAGAAAAACTTAAAGTAGTAAGACAAAGAGTGTAGTCAAGAGAAGTTGAAAAGTACATATTTGAGGTTAGAAATGGATGTGGGTGGACTTGCTTAGTAATTCGAAATGTTTCCTGAAGGCAAAGCAATGCGAAAAAAAAAAAAGCAAGAGGTCCTGTGTTTGGATATTGTCGAGGATGAAAGCTTCAGTGCAGCTCGTGTCTGGTATTAAAAGAAAATTGCGATGTACCGTCGAATGAAAAGGCCCTCTTGCTCACAAAAGAGCACGAGACTTTGCGCTGAAGAGGAAGACCTCATCTCCTTCCAAGTTAACACTAATTAGAGTAGTCATATCGGAGCCCTGACCTTTTGTAGATTTTCTGTTTTTACCTTCAGTCTTTAATTTCTTTCAAAGTGAAGGTTCTTTTAGGTGCAGTAACCAATTATTGCGACTAACTTTTGACTTCATAATCCCAATCATCTCTGCCAAAATGTCACCATTTCCGTGTTTCGTGACTTACGTGAGTGACCGTTTTCTTGTAGTCCTTCTTGTACCGAGCTAACAAGCTCCACAGAGCTGTCATGGTGCAATTAAAGCAAACTAGCGTGATGGTTTTTTTTTCTTATCCTTTCGCGTCACAGTGATGTGGAGTTTTTTTTTTGTGCCGGAACTGAGCACAGCTGATGTATGTTAGGGGTCATGATGCATAGTCGACTGGCCACAATGCCACTGAGAGCATCATCACTCATCGGGGGAGGAGGACCGGCGATGCTAGTTTGATGGATTGTAACTTTAACGCGCTTTGCTGCGAGACGCGTCGCAGCATATGCGTGCACGGGCTTCTGCTCAAACGTGCAGTAAAGGAAGGTATATGCCCGAGCTTTCTGCACCTATCATCCGCAGCCAGAGTCGCCGAGACACCTTGAGTGCCGAGGCTGAAATGACAGTAATTTCACACCCAATTAATAGAGTACAAAGCCGACCCATACTATAATGTCAGATGTTGGCACCTTGACTATAAGGACAAACACGGAGGGACACCTTGCCGAGCTTGTTTGGAGAGCGGGGGCGGTTTATGCAAACATGCCTGACTTTGAGTACGTCTGGCTAGGGGGGGAACCTGTCCCTGAAGTGTCTGCTGTAGAGCTAGCAGTTGGGCTGAGACGCCCCACCAGCCTGTTTAGTATGATAATGTATGGGGATGTGGGCACCGGCACTTTTTTCCCCTCTTTCCCCTTGCTCCGTCTTTAAGCCCCCCACATTAATTGGCATGGCAGAGGCGGCAGTCACTTGGTTGTAATCACTGTCCCTCTGAGAACCCTACTGAGAAGGATTGAAGGAGAGAGCGACGGAAGGGGGGAGCGAGCGAGAGCCTTTGGTCTCGAAAGGCTTGTCCTCTGAATTATGTTATCCCAAGAGGTGCAAGGAAGCAGAAAGACAGGGCGGAGGGAAAAAAAGGGAAGATGGAACGTAAAGCTTAGAGAGGAAAGTGTGATGTTGCTACCAAAGAAACGGAGGCCTTACAGATGGAAGAAAGGGCAGATTCATGTCAGGATAATGGATGGAGATTGATAGTTGGGGGGGAAAAAGTCAGAAGAGACCAGGCCTCACATTCTAATTCTAAAATAGATTTTTTTTCCCCCTCTTTTTTAACCAGAACCTATTAATTTGGTTCATTTCCACCACTGACACAACCCTTGCTTTTAGTGCTTCACAAGTTGATGTTGTTACATCCATTTTAAGCCCGCAATTGTTTTCAGCGCTGATTGCTGCTGCCGCAACGCGCCATGCTTGTAAAGTACCTTGAAATCGAGGCACTGCATTTGAATCCGAAGAGAGGAGACGACAAAGAAAGTTCGGAAGAATCGGAGAGATGTCGAAGAAAAGGGAGAAAAAGTGAAGATATGGGGAAGGAGAGAGGAAAAAAAACACAAAGGTTTCTCCCCATGAGGGCCGAAATGTAAATGATCTAGATCAAGGCTGCTAATTGCTGTAACCAAAGGATGAGTGTGTGGGTAAGTGTAACGTGGGCGTACGTGGGCAAATACGTGGTTCCCCGATGGCGAAGAATGATGGATAGTAAATGATGAAACAAGGCACTGGGAGAGTCACCTTTTAAGAAGCGAATGGAGCCCGAGCGCGTCAGAGAGTGCGGCCTTGAAGCCAGATCAAAGCCACGAGCCGAGCTGTAATAGATGATGGAATTTAATCATGCTTGCTGCCTAATACTCCCTCTCTCTCTCTCTCTCTCCTCTTCTCTTTCTCTCTCTCTCCCTCCTTTTCTGTTTTATGGCTTTCAAAATGCAACTGCCATTTTCCATTCATTTTAACTCTCCACTCCATCAAATTTTTCCATCATCGCAAACATTTTTTTTTACTTTCTAGATGCAAGTCACTGGCGTGGGTTATTGAAGTACAATGACAAAAAAAAAAAAAAACATCAGCATAATCACTTTATTAGCTCAGACTGATGTCAAACCAGCCGGTCATGTTTCATGTCACATCAATGCCTTAGTTAGCATCCGCTCTTTGCCTTCTGGCCATGAAGAGGCTTTTTTTTTGCTGCTGAGCTCTGTTGTTTCCAGACTGTCCGAGAGTCGCTGCTGCTTCTCACTCCACAAACCATCCCCGTGCTAATTAAAAAATTCTTAATGATAGTACTTCAAGAGCAGCCCTTATGCCATTAATCATCCCCATATCCCATAGATCTGGGCCGGGAAAAAACTCAACGGTTTTAGCAGTGGGATGAAAAAAACCCCCAAAACTGCGTGCTTCATTATCATCAAGAGTACTTTTGCATCCATTTGTATCCATAACTGTTGTAATTTAAGCAGCAAGTCATTAATCAATGATACGTTTGTGGGGATTATTGAACTCTAACTCAGCCACACAAAAGCAGCGCGGTCCGGTCGGATCTTTAGAAAAAAGAAAAAAAAAAGGGCGGGAGATGCCGCGAAACGCTTCGCTCGGCGGCTGAATCTGTAGTCTCGAGCCAACGGAAATCTGGCATTGATGAATAACTAGATTGTGAAGGTAGATATCCATCATGGATAAGCATGCCAAGTGCCACAGTTTAAAGCTTTGAGCATGTCTGCTTATGACTGGCTCACACATCATCTTAGCCACTCCCGAGCTCCCTAATGGATTCTCTGCCCCTGTCGTCTGTGTCGCTCTGTCTCTTTTATCCTTTTTTTTTTCATTTAACCACACTAAAGTGAATCACTACTTTCCTCTGCCTGTCTTTGATTTTTTTTTTTTTTTCATTATTATTATTTTTTTTTGTTTCCAGTTGCTGTCTTTTTTTATTTCCCCGTCTCTCACCCATTATGACAGTCTTCCCTCTCCAGCTGACTATTTGTCGAGCCCCGTATTACTTTCTCTGCTTCCCCCCCGCCTTCGCCTTCCATCTCCCCAGCTTGATTCAGCAGTAATGAGTCCAGCTTAAGGTGGGGCTGGCCTGAGGTGAGCTGGAGAGAAGCAGGGAGGTTAATGAGGATAGGAACCTCGTTTTTTTGCCCGAGGTGTAAAAAGAGAGTAAATGGACGAGTGAAGAAGAGAGAGAGAGAGAGAGCAAGGCCGAGGAGACGAACTGACGAACGCTCGCAATAGTGATTTCAGCTGATGCGCTCGTGTTCGACAGCGTTACCGTCAGCTGGAGCCAAAAGAAGACCACAGAAGACGGGTCCATGTGTGTAAATTAATAATGGCTTCATAGAAATGTATGCTCTTCAGGAAGCGTAATTATGAATAAATCAGCAGCTATTATAATGAACCATGGCGCAATAACGTATTTCGAATTCCATTATGATAAACTATTTAGTCAACTGAACTATTCAGGATCATTGTTATTCCCTCTCCAAGGTTCCTATGGTTAAGACAATTAAAAATCGAACAAGGACACATTGTGTCAACCACATAAAGCAGCCCACACAGTTCCGCCGCTCTGCCAAGAGGATGCAAGTGAACGATGCTGCTTTAGACATTCTCATTCATCTGAGAAGGCCGCTGGGAGCAGATAGCATTACAATGACTTTGTAAGTTAAAGAAGAAATGGATTGATGAATTAAAAAGAAAATGAATTAATAAATGAACAAATGATTTAATAAATGATGGTGGCGCCTCTGATCTCAAAATACAAATTAGAAGAAGCGCTAAAAACTTAACTTCAATTAGATTTTTTCTTTCTTTCTGCATAATACTTAGAGTGTCTGTATTTTACAGGTATTTTAGATTTTTTGACAGGCAGTTACCGCCTTCCTCTGACTTCCAGTCACCTATGGCTGACATCTATTTTTCTGTCATCTTTTCCCCTCCTTCTCATTCCTTCCTGACTCCCATACCTGCTTCCATCACTGTTTCCTTTGTTTCACTCACAAATCAATCTTTCTCATTTCGCCCAGAATTGATTTCGCCGTCTCTTATCGTTGACGCAATTCTGCAATCCGCTCTCACCGGCTCATCCAGTCCCATTCTGCTCTCTCTCGTTCGCTCTTTTTCTACTCCTCTATCTCGTTCTCTATCTATCCCGCTCGGCGTTCCACTGCAACTCATTACAAATGAGGCTCCTTTGCTCTTTCCCCTTACTTGGTAACCTCCACAGAGTTGTGGAACAATGTCTTGATTGGATGTGGCTGGCATTACTAAGCATTCTGTGCTGCAGACCTGGTGCCATGCATACCGTATTATGTTAGCAGTCAGCAGTTCATTATCACCAGAGCACTGATATACACGGGGGTTAAATTAGGATTCTGTAATGCGTGGGGGGGCTTCTTGGTTTCAGGGTTTCCATGGGTACACATATGGCTCAGCAGCAGCAGTAGTGGCAGGCGTTTTATACGAAGGCCTGCATCTGAATCTGAAACTATTTATAGACATTAAAGAGTAGGACTACGATTAATTTTACATTAAGGTCAGATCTGGGCTGAAAATCTTCTGCTCTGAATGTGACAGAGTGAAAAATAACCAGCTGATGACAATGGAAGCGTTGTGGAAGCGCAGTCTCCTGTGTATTAGTGACACATATAGAAATGTAGGTGTTTGGCTACCACTAAAGAAGACGGTATGAGAAGTCATCGTGCACGGACCTGTCCATTTAATAATCACGTTTAAAGTTATTTTTTTGGCCTTTATTGGATAGGACAGTTGAGAAAGAGACAGAAAAGTTGGGACCACGAGCAGGATTTGAACCCATGGCTGCTGCATTGGGGACTACAGCCCCTGTATGTGGGTCACCAGCCCAACCAGGTGAGCTACAGCGGCCGCCCATCACATTTAAACGCAGACTTCAATCAAACAACTATGCATTACCTCTCCACGGTACTCGGTGCTCAAACTACAAGAGCTAATTCTTAATGTCTTAATGTAACAGTTAGCCGGCTGATCTCGAGCAGGCCGCTGTTATGTTAAATAGCATTTATTAAATCACCCAGAGAGGCTACGACTTTGAGTACGAGACCGATTCGTTTGATTTTCATATTTAATAAATATTTCCCAGACAGCCTGGGACGATGCCCTGAATAAATAATTGACGATTTAAGTTCTAAGTAGTAATATTTTTTGCCAACGTATTTTGTTTGAGCCGAATATCAAAATGAGGTCTCTGTGTCAGTTTCTGACCCACTTCTCTCCCTGCTTCTCCATCTATCCGTATTTACCGCAACATCTAACCGACAAAAGAGGGATCGGACACCGACGGGATGAAGGGAAACCCTGTGAAACATCTGAGATTGCCAAGTGTCTACTTTTTAAGTTAGGATTATTAGACCGGATGGCATTGGTTGAAACATATCTTTGCCCAAAAATACTGTCGCGGCGTTTTTTCATTCTTGTCTACACGTGATTATGCATTCACATCTATCATTACGACAAACAAAACGTTTGAATACCTTGTATTTTAGCAGCTGCGACGCTGTAATTAACATCTCAAAAGCACATATGTTTGCAGAAGCAGCAGCAGCAGTATTTATTAACTCTCACTGCTTCATTAACAAGCGTACAGAATTTTGTATTATACAAACACGTCCTGGAGACAGAGCCGCACTGGCAGCAGAATAATCACATTTGTTAACTGGGCAGAGCCAAAGAACTATTCCCGCAGGGACAGCACTGAACTGTGGTGATTTTGGCACCGAATATGTAAAAAATCACAAAATGCACATTCAAGCCATGCGACGCCTAAAGGCCCAGCGAAATTTAATGTAAATTTCCGCACTGGAAAAGAATCAGTTCTGACACCGGGGCTGACATTTGTTGCAACAAGCAGAACATCGTCGCGTAAGCTGCTGTTTAACATTCAGCCTTCTAAATGAAACGAAGGCAATAATGAGTCCCCAAATGTCAAGAAATCACACACACAAAAAAAAACAATGTGTTACACGCACCAACACTCCCAGTCCAGTAACCCCAGTAATTACGTCCATATTAGACGATTCCACACCTCATGGCTGAACGCAATCCAAGGTTTCGCTCATCATCCGTTATTGACATTTATGCCTGACGATAAGGTCGGAACTCCAGAACCAAACCGGCTGTCAGGAAAGATGAAATATCAACTCTATCCACAGTTTAAGCAAAAAGTAAAAAAGCTCAGAATTCCTACCAGTGACTGAAAGATGTCTGATCTGTTACAGAGCTTAAAGTAAGACAGACAGCTTCCTGCGTCTAGAGGCCGGGCGCCCCCAACATGTGATTATGTTGCTGGAGCAAATTTGCTCGATCGAACGGCTAACAGGCTGAAGGTTGCAAAAAACATTGGAAGCATCCTTGAACATCAGAGTAAGAGATGCTCGAGTGGAGAGAAAGGATGAATCCATCACTCTGCCAAGCGCTTAGCAGCAACACATGGAGCAAGTTTCAAAGCGGTGGGAAAACTTGCCAAACATGTAAGCACTTCTGTTCACAGCTTAATGAAAAATCCAATGTATTTTTGACAGGAGCCATATGTGGCTACCTCTAGTTCAACATAATCAGAGCCAACATTTTTATTTTTTTTTTTTTATTAAATGTCTTTGGGCTCTATTTATACCAACCAAAGAGACGATTTCTGCCTCTGGAAAATACATGCGCTTGTGAAACACAGATCTGTAAACATCCACTGAATGATGGATCAGGCTTTCAACCCTACAAAGGCACACTAAACATGCACTCGCTTGTTTTGTACCATTAACTTCAGTTGCTGCTTCATTGTATAACAAACAACCATACAAGCATGGGAGAGGGCAGATATTGATTTTTTCAACTTAACCCCCAAACTATGTTAGAGAAGCAGCTAAGTGGCCCTGCACACGAATGAGCTGTGATTTCATTCTTCTCTTTGATAGTTGTCTCCCAGTAAGCCGTTCAGCAGTTGCTTGGAAACAAATTTTCCCTGAAGAAGTACTGCAGTGTTGGATGCATGATTGATGGGGAAAATGAAAGAGAATTGATAAGCAGCTTTTGGGTTGACGGCCAGAGATATATATATATATATATATACAAAAAAACATATACGCTCATCATCGCTATAAACTTCTCATCAGTTTGCAGATTTAAAAAAAAAAAAGTAAAAGAAGCTAAAGTCAGCTGTTTGCGCAGTGCAATCAGACAAGCATATAGCGGTAGATTTATCCATTTCCTCTCAAAACTCAGCAACATCCCAGCAACGTGGCAGTCTCCAATGTATTAGCAGAGACCTATAATCAATCTGTGCCACGCGGTGTTTCCTCGGAAGGTTTCTGCCGTATTTGTAATGCTCGTAGTGAAAGGAGGAGGGAGGGGGGGAAAAACAGAGAGGGAAAAATAAGAGTTAGATGCTACAGAGAAGAAGTTGCAGAGATGCAATCATTTTTATGCGTTTTTTTTTTTTTGGAAGTATTAACGGTTTCACGTCCACAGCACATTAAAGCAGAATTAGCACTCTGGAGACTGAAGTCACCGGCTTCTAAAATGGATTATTTTCAGCCCACAGAGATGCTAAGTGGAATGGAATGTACAATTAAATGTTTGATTGTTTACGCCGTTGCCATTCATTTCGCCGGCTGTCTCTTAACCCATTTGCCGCGCTCCATCAATACGCGTTTAAACAGCCGCGCACCGGATATGCTATACCATTAATGCCACGGTTCTGGCACGTTCGCCTCGCGCTTGGACCGATTCCCGGGAAAATCATTAATCACGGTTGGACTATCATCAACATCTCCGCGTGATTATCACACACTATCGTAATTAATGTATTGATTGTAGACGCTGCCAAGCTTCTCTGCAATTTGTGTCAAAAGAGTCACAATTTCGCCCATCCCCTCTGCCCTGCCCTTGCTTAATGCTCTAATACATACCCCTTGTTTTGCCCATTAATTAAACACATCCAACCCTTCCCAAACACGGGGGGGGGGACATTCGTCAATACATTTTGAATCAAACACCCCGGCGCTGATGTGGAATCGGTCCTGGCTCTATGACAGTGCCAATCAATGATGCATCACCTGCTTCTCCACTTGTCTGTCCCCGTTGCTCTGCATCTCAATCACTCGGCTGATATCCATCTATCTCCCAGCCACACCAGCTTTCCTCTTTTGACCTCCCTCGATATCGCTCGGCTCAATACGCATTGATCATGTCCAATCAGATGTCGCGTCCCGAGTTTTAGGTGGTGCTTTTTTTTTTTTCTTTCCCCTTCACCCCAAACTGTGCTATTCTTATTCATGTGATATGAAACGGTTTGAAGTGAAAATGAATGCCGAGACTGGATGCTTTGTCTCGCTTGATAGAGTCGTCGTGACAGGCCGGCAGCTGCTGTTATAACGTAGTTCAGCGACATTTCTGAAGCAAACAGATTTGCAACTCAGCGTGAATCTCATTATCATGCATTTGCAAAATTGCATCACCTTTAGTATAATCTATTTTGGCATTGGGACCATGGCAGTGCGCCACCTGTTCGGAGGAAGAGGCCACCTTCCCTGGAAACCATGTTTTCTGAGGAAAACCGATAATGGTGGTGTTATCATTGCATTTGTTTTATTGCCAACAAATTCTGTGAAACCTCCCCTCCCCTCCCCTCCCACAAGCAACACGGCATCGCTCTCCTAATTTCCCAACTTCTTGGCCCTGAGCTTAGTCATTTCTATTGAGGTTGCAAATCTTTGAAAGTGGGTTCAAATGAATCATTTCTTTCATTTCTGTTTTCTAAAACATTCGAGCACTTTGGTCTTTGTTAATGTTAACTGTGCGACAGCGTTGTTGAGTTCGTCTTCCGCTGTAATCTAGACTTAAATGTATTAAAATCCCTTTACGATCATTGATTAAACCCCTAAAAAAGTAATCCCTGAATATCAATCAAATCAAATCAGGTTTATTGTCATGTTGCTGTACATACACAGTAGTACAGGCAAGATGAGAGAGCGTTTCTTCAGGATCATTTAATTAGTAAGTTTTGCAGAATGAACGTCCGGGATAGAGACACTAAACGTTCACTCTCGCTGTCTCCTGAAGGGGGCGCTGCATCATGCATGCCGCCATCACGTTGAACACGGTGAACCTCTTCAGGTCCTGGTAGGTCTTCAGGGACATAACGACGCACACAATGGTGAGATGATAGTGAAGCCACAGATGCTGCCCAGAGCTGTCTGTCTGTCTGCATCCCCTCCAGCTGTATGTCCGTCTGGGATGCTGTCATGGAGCCATGTTTCTGTTAAAGCAAACACACAGCAGTCCCTCCACTCTCTGCAGGTTTCTCTTAGCAAACGTAGCTCGTCCAGCTTGTTGCAGAGGGAGCGGACATTGGAGAGTAGGAGGACGGTCCTGCTGGTCTGGAGGGGTTAGCCTTTAGCCTTCAGCATGGATCCCAGCTCTCATCCTCCTCTTTGGTTTACGTTCGTACCACTTGCACTTCCTTCTCTCTCGGGTAGCTGCCGGCGTAGTCTCAGATCAGACTCCATATTGGTGTAGCATGTCCAAATCACACCACAATTCCAGTCACAAGTTTTGCAGAATGAACGTCTGGGATAGACAAGACACTCAAAACGTTCACTTTCGTTGTCTCCTGAAGGGGGCGCTGCATCTATGCGCGCCGCCATCACCATGGCAACAACATCTATGGTGAATATTTAGATTTTCCTTCCATGAAAATAATCCCTTCCTGTCTTAAAATGGCTTAGATTTAAGTCGACACCCGATTCGCTGCAGGTCAAGCACACCAGCTCACCTGCGACTTGTAACCCATCCATTATCTATACACCGCTTAAACCTCACTAGGGTCATGGGGGGCTGGAGTCTATCCCAGCCGACTTAGGGTGAAGGCAGAGGGCACCCTGGACAGGTCACCAGTCTATCACAGGGCTACACTTAGAGACAGACAACCAAGCACACTCACATTCACACCTACGGACAATTTAGAATCAACAATTAACCTCAACATGTTTTTGGACTGTGTGGGAGGAAGTCAGAGAACCTGGAGAGAACCCACGCTACACGGGGAGAACATGGAGACTCCACACAAAAGATCCCGGTGCCCCCACCGGGACGCGAACCGGCGACCTTCTAGCTGCGAGGCAACAGTGCTAACCAACTGCACCACCCTGCAGCCCGCGACTTATAATATTGGAGTAATTCAGTCGAACATGTTCAAACTTGAAACTCATTCTGATGAAAATTATGATACAGAAAGACTCACCCTACAAGTTGGATCGCTTCCTTGGTTCGCTATGCATGTCTGAATCTGAAACTGTCGTTGCCAAAGTGCAGATTTAAAGTAGAATTGATGTTGACTGCTTGTTTCGCTCATGACCCGTCTTCCAGCATACAAAAAGGTTTATACTGACGTGTTAACAAGGTGAGAAACGTAACTTTCATTGAAGGAGGTCTTTGAACTTTTTCAACAACAGCTATCTAATGGATTGCAATAAAAGTTTTCATCTTTTCATCATTCACAGTCTTGTTGATGCAAAACGACCTGCCCATCAAATGCATTTTTTACTGTTTACCGCTAATTGGCACACGCTAAACCGATAAACACGGAGCTGCCAGACATCGGCCCTATAGCGCCATAGCAGCACGCCGATGTAACGCTGAGTTCAAAGCACCACTGCAGCTAATTACAGCCTCGCACAGCTGTTAGCATAGCTGGGAGCTCTTAGCCTTGTTAGCAAACATCACCTTAACGGCAGAGATGCATTTGTTGAAGGGCAAATCCTCAGCGGCAATTAATGCACATTTGATTCACCACTGAGCGTTTCGAGCAGCGTGACTGTGTTTGTGACACATTTGTTTTGCAGCGCACACGCGAGTAATAATAAAACACCGACAATGAAAATCTTCCCCAACGTACCTGCACAAATTATATATTAGACATGGCATTTTAATGCCTATAAACAAAAGGAAATAACCTTTCATTTGGTACAAAGGTGTTTTTCAATGGCCTTTGGACAGACTGTGGCAGAAAAATAAACTATATCAAGCTTTTGGCTGCATGTTCTGCTGCTCGGTTTTGTTTTTTTTCATTGACAGAAAATGCCGCTAGACTTATCTTCTAGTACAGGACGTGGTACTGGGTTTCCCACGACTAGTTATTTGTTTCATACAAACCAGGAAAAATCTAACTTAGCTGTTAGTCGCTCACCACCTGTTGTGCACAATTTCCATAGTCATGGCCTCATGTGTTGTGGTATGTATATATTCAGCCGGCTGCGGTGCACATGAAAGTCTAATACTTCTGGGAAAACAGCTGAAGGTGCAGAGGAAGGCGAGAAAAAAAAAAAAAAAAAAAGACACATAGGTGCCTCCCCAAGCAAAACAGAGGGTTAGAGAAGCGGCTGAGTCACGGCAGTAATTATTCACTTTACTGGGGAGCCCTGATATATTAATTAGACAAATAGCTCCACAATGTTGAAACACAGACTGACTGAATACATGTCAAGTAGAATTTATCTTCCCGCTTTATTTATTTATTTTGTCAGTGCTTTCAAGTGACCGCTGGGATTCACAGGCTGATTCTTTGTGAAATGCTCTGCGCTTTGATCTACATCAATTGCGAACTAAACTTGGGGAGGGAAAAACCAAACGGTGTCTAACAGCACAAAAAAAAAAAAAAGGAAGAAGTTGCAGCGCCTATTGTTGCGACTGCGTTCATCTTAAAAAAAAAGAAAGAGGGTTTTTAGATTTTTCTTGATGCAGGATTCGGTCGGTGGTTGATTAATGACAGGGTTTCTGGGCAAAACTCCTGGTGCATAAACAGGTGCAGAGAGTGCTGATCAATGTAAATTGGTGTGTGAGTGGTCGCTGTGACCTTTGGAAAACTCCTCCCTGGGAAAGTTGAGGCCGTTCACTGATCTTGCACTGTGTCCTCTGCTTTCCCCCGGCGCTCACAGGGAGGGAAGAAAAAAAAAAACCCTGCCACAGCAGAAACGCTCCGCAGCGCTGTCTTCCAAGTGACGGAATAAAAGCTGGGAATCTGACTTCTCCAGGATTTCTCTGGTTCTTTGTCTTAGAAGCAACATGACACAAGGCCTTGACACTCTAAAAACACTGCTTAGAATTGGAGTCTGTACAAAAAAAAAAAAAAAAAAGAGGATGTGCTAAGCTCCATCGGTGAAAAGTGGCTCTGGCAGAAGGCATCAATGAATGATGGCCCTCGTGTTCAGTCCCGAGCATTTAAGGCTTGCTGTGAAAAAGCTCCTCACAGTGAAAGCAGGCAATGAAAAAGCTGCCTTGGGAAAAAAAAAAAAAAAAGAAAAAAGCCCTCTCAAGGTTTTTGCAGTGAGATGTGTTCTTTTGAAGGTATTGAGTTTGCTCAGCATCGTGCTCTCCTGATTGTGTTGTGACAGAAATCACAAAATTGAAATGGGTATATGTACTTCCAAGACATAATAAAGCAAATTGCTCATCACGCTGCAAGAGAGTAGAATTACTGTACGTTTAAGATTCTGTTGAAAAAACATTCTTTTCGACGAGAAATCTTTTGAAATGCCTCGGTACGCCTCATTTCCCAAGGACCCGTACACTTGTACTCGTCAAAGCCGCCGACTAACAACCGCTAATCTCGAGACATGTATCCCACAGTCAATCAGATAACTCCCCGACGTGCGTTCGCTTCATTTCTGTCTCTCCAAGGGGCCCTGATTCTGGAAAGATGGCCTGAGCTGCTAACTAATGCCCTGAGGGGACAACAGGTACCTGTAACCCAAAGACTGCAGCAGGTGTTGGATGCTGAGCCTTCTTAAGAAGGCCAAAAGTCCCCCATTTCCACCACAGTTAAGATTGACTCCGAGAGTGGAGCGGTATAATTCTAGCTTCAGGCACCACTTCTGGGTGGCTGCCTCCAAAAGCTTAGCTTCAAGATGCACTACTGGTCTTCCGTCCAAGTGGGATGCATTTCCCTGCTAGGCTCAGTTTCCCCCCCCTCCTCGTAATTCTGCCTTATTTTCATGGAGAGCGTCGCCTCAATATGCTCAGAGACGGCTGGTGAAGTTTCATGTTTTCTTTGGCTATGAATCACGTCTAGCTCATTTTAACACCCATAACTGGTTATTACTGACATTTAAATAATAATAATTAGAAAGAGCAAGTATCCAGAGAATCCAATGGATCTTTTTTAATGCAATGTAGCGACTAAAGCCTTGAAATAAAGACGATTTTTACAATTCAGACCGTCGTCGCCCGCAACGTCTACGTTTGATTAAATTTACCGATGCAATCAATGAATCACCAGTCAGTCCAGCTATGAGAATAAAGCGAATATATTATTTATCCGCCACTTAGCAGATGCTTCTTTTAGTATCCAGTGAACATCAATCTAAGTGGTGCAATCACAGTAACAGACTAAAAAAAAGTTAAAACAAGAATATGTCTTTAAGACAAGCCCCGAGAAAGTAGATTTATTATAGTGACCGATGCCTCCTTAGTCTTAGTCTTAGGCAAAAGCAATTTAATATTGCCATATTGTTAGATTATCTCTGAAAGCAGCATATCAAAACCCAGAGAGATAATTTCAAAGCACAACAGGAGAGCTCAGGGGAAGGTGGAAAGCAATTTTGGGATAAGTGATCAGCTCATCTGGCTATTGGCAGACTGATTTATATTAAGCTCAGGAGACTTGACTGAAGCTCAACGGTGACAACGCAGGTGACACATATTAACAGCTGTGCAGAATATTTCACTGTGATCTGAGCTTGATAATGAATAAAAGTGACCCGCCAGGCCATTGTGCATTCTTCCCTAAACGTCACACCCTGTCAGCAATACCTGCTCGCCGCAATGACATACTGTGCCCCGCGGCAAAAGAGAAGAAAAGAAGTTAAATGAAAAAAGGGAAATAGGTGACAGACAGAGGCGGGAGCCGCTGTAGTCGGAACAAAATGTCTCACAATGCAGAGCTGGAGGTGAACATCACGGATCTTTTACGAGAAGAAGGACAGATTAAGTGGCACCTTTGACGGACCAAACTCCTCCAACAGAAACATAATGTGATAAAAATAAAAATTTTAAAGTCCGCAACACTTTGTTTACCTCCCACAAGATCGAACTTTTTGTTTTAATGAGGTGATTTGGAAATTGTACTGAAAATTAAATCAGTAAATTAAGTTGAACTGTAATAAAGAGCAACATCAAAGGTTGTTTTTTTTTGTTTTTTTAAATCCCCACATCCACCTATAAAAGAACATAAACGGATGTAGCCACGGCACAATAAACGTATTGCTGTTTCTGTGCATGGCGGTTGCACATTGAGCTGTGATTAGGTTTAGTACCTTATTGCTGAGCTGTGTCCTTTTTACCTTGACTACAAAAAGAAGAAAGGGAACATCATAGGTTGTAAGTCCCTCAACTACTATTCATTCTGCCGCCTGATAATAAATTGGAACTCAAGAGGGGTTATAAGGTGTTATAGGCTGAAAAAAAAAAAATGTGTCGTACAAGGGCCCGGCTTTGCAGCTTGTCATCAAAGAAGAAAAAAAAAAAAAAGGAAAGTACAAATAAAATGGGAAATTGCTTGCATTACTTGGATGATAAAGCCTCGTACCTATGTGCTTGATTGTGTGTGATTTCTTGATGTTCTGCTCTGCTGAATGGACTTTTTTTTCTTTTTATCAGCCAGCTTTATTTCACCTTCTGAAAGGGAAGCCTTTGCTGATGACAGAATATTGAAGATTTACTGAAAATGACTTTTGTAACCAACTGAAAATCTCCAAGTCGGAAAAGATGAGGCTACCAAATGGGTGGATAATTTTTTTTCCTTTTTTCTTTTCAATGTATTTGTGAGCTGCGAGCCTACTTGGCTCTGTAGCCTATAGGATCATGTGCTTCTGAAGCCACTTGCAGACTCTTGATTACACTTAGTTGTCCATGTA
>NW_007578999.1:155194-157009 GCF_000690725.1 Stegastes partitus
TTTTTCACTGAAAACAGCTGCCTGCTGTATCTGAAAATGATAATAGAAAAGGAACAGTGAAAGTGAAGCAAACAGTAAAGCTGCAGACAGGAAGATTCCCAAACAGTGAGATGAAAGCGGAGGGAAATTGAGTCGGGTATTAATTTTCTGTGGCTTTGCCGATAGAAAATGACCATTTTTTACATTGCACATCACCATACAAGCCACTGTTGTTATAAAGATATTGATTACAGCTGCTTTGATGTATAAATAATTACACCTTCTGAGTCGGTTAGCGTCGGTAATCGCTGTAAAATTTGCAAAATTGGAAAAACATGTCACAGTGCGAGTGAAGGAGATCAGGTTGGGGTAAGGGAAGGTATATTGTTATTTTCCGGAGCAACAGTGGGCAGCAAAGGAGAAATTTCAACCCTTGAAGTGAAATTCCATCTATGAAATACAGAACCGATCGGGGGAGAAAAAAAAAAAAAGAAATACACAATTGTGGCTAAAAAGCACGATTGAAATGAGCACATTGGATTCATACGCAGGATTTCATGTCACTGTCTTATTTGAAATGTTCATAAAAATCATTTCCTCACTCCAGTGTCACCTATGGATTATCAATTATTCCGGTCTACATTTCTGAATACTGTAACCAATTTCAGCTGCATTTCCCTGTTCAGCGTCTGCCAGGATTTCTGCCCTCTACTCTGCCCTGCTCCTTCCCACTGATCTCGCTTTTCTCTTCTTACCCTGCTGGGCACACACACACACATTATACACACTCATATTTTCCTATGGTGACAGATGACACCGAAGGCAGGGGGGCCCACTGTGCCAGTCTCACCCTTCCAGCTTGGCACATGCCTGCCTCTGCACCACTGCAGCACTTCACCTGCTCGATCGTCTATTAACGGAGCGGGCAGACAGGCACTTCAGCCCCTAACTGCTTTGCACTGAGCTGCTTGACTTTCATTCAGCGTCCCAGGCCTGTCCATTTCAGGGGAATCAGTCTGCGGCTTCTGTCTTTGTCTCTGTCTCGGCGCATTTAAGGAAAGCAAGGAAGACACTTCCATTGATACAGGCTGCAATCGCATCGCCAGCCGTCAGGCAATTCTGTCACACATCAGTGCTTCCTCTCAGCAGCTGTATGGCATTAAAGTGAATGGGCAGACTCATGTGCATATAGTCCAAGGCTGCATTGTGGGCATTAGCCTGCAAAGGTTTAAGATTGAGTTTGTCCCTGTATTGTAGACGAAGAATCAAGCAGGAGGAGGAAGAACAGATTTGCACAGACGCTATTAAATGCGTATCGCTATCCAATTTCTGCATTTGCTCACAAACTTTCAAACTGGATAATGAAATTAAAGCTCAGCACAAATCGGTTTGATATCTAGCGCGGAGAAAAAGTAGACTTCCAAAAATAGCGACGTGCCTTTACAAATAATCCATCGATCACTGTGTTAATTTGTTAGAAAACACTTAGCAAACATTGCTTACACGTCCAGAAGAAACAGAGCAACATAGGCATTCAGTTGGACCTCACTCGCTCACCACCTGTTGAACCAAGTCCAACATTCACTGGCACTTCCTCCATAGTCTCGTCTGCCAGCTCCTGAGAAAAACATCTGGCTCTCTCCGGCTTCCTGGATGTTCGAATGTGTTCACTAGCCACTCAGATACTTTGGCTCTCCATCATTTCGTGCTGGGCAGGAAGCCTACAATCAGCTTGTGTGCGCATGAGAGCTGAGAGTGGCTGCGCGCCGTTTAAATGTGCGGAGGTCGGTTAGAAGTGACTCAACAATATATAGACAAGTAAATAAAAACAGTTGA